>NC_052665.1:24942500-25242500 GCF_016802725.1 Solenopsis invicta
TTATGTAGCATTCACTCATACATTTACTACATAGAGTAAAACAGTAGAACACGCTATTTAGACATTCTCGAGAAAATAATAAAATATTTCTAGCACCTATAGTAACATTACGGAAAAAAAATTATCTAGTTAGCCGCATAGCATGTGTAGAAAAACGTTGACTACTATGCTCGGGTTTCCAGATTCGATTCTTGAGAACAAAAATATTTCTTTTTCATAAATTTTGTATTAAAAAAAATCAAGAAATTTAAAACTGCTCTTCTATTATTAATTAAATTAAAATTGAACACAACAGATATATAACAATTTAAACACTTAATTTGACGTTTTTAAAACAATCATTGTAAAATTTTATGACAAAAATATTTTCTATGTTCATAAAAGTACACATAAAAATTTTAATTTAATAATAGAAGAGAATTTTTGAATTTCTTAATTCTTTTGAAAAATAACATTTTGTATTTGTTAAGTTACTATTGAGTAGTAAAGATATCTTGCGTATAAAAGAGTTTTATTATAAAGACACAGGCGTGAAAACGCCAAAACTTGTAGTAAAAACTAAAAACAGCAAAAGGTAGGATCTAGAGTATCGCATCAATCTCGCCAACGTGCAATATCAACCTAACCGCCGCGTGATTGGTGGGTTAACTATCGATAAACTAGTCATTACTGCCGCAATAGATCGATGACTCCATGTTGGACGCGCCATATTCAACAGTATTAAACAGTTAAGAAAAATTTAAAAATTATAGATGTATAATGAACGAGACTAGAATGAACAGCATCTCGAGAAATCATATTGGCTTACGTAATACCAGGTGTATGCATAAGTTTTTTCCGGTTTTACTAAGAAATGGTACTAGCAAAAAGTACGCAGCGTATTAATTTGACACATACATCATTTTGTTCGTCTGACATAGAACTACAAACACACACAAGTTGAGTCCGCCAAAAACTAGCGTCTTTGTTTTATTGTTCAGTGGTCATGTCGAGTTTTGTGCCTGAAACACAACATTTGCGGCACGCATTGCTTTTTTTATTTAATCAAAAGAAAAAGGCTGTTGAAAGTCATCGTTTGCTGGTAGAAACATATGGTAAACACGCTCCATCGATTAGAACATGTGAGACATGGTTTCGACAATTTAAAAATGGTGATTTCAATGTGAAAGACAGTGAGCGCTCTGGTAGACCACAAAAATGCGAAGACGAGCAATTGCAGGAATTATTGGATGACCCAACTCAAACTCAACGGCAATTAGCAGAAGCATTACATGTATCACAAGAAACAATTAGCAGACGTTTACGAGCAATGGGAAAGATCAATAAACTCGGTAAATGGGTCCCACACAATTTGAATGAACGTCAAATGGAAAAATCGCAAAGTCACTTGTGAAATGCTGCTTCAATGCCACAAAAGGAAATCATTTTTGTATCGAATTGTGACGGGTGACAAAAAATGAATTTATTTTGAAAACCCGAAGCGGAAAAAATCGTGGTTTTCACCTGGCGAAGCCAGTCCATCAACACCAAATCGCTTCGGCAAGAAGACTATGCTCTGTGTCTGGTGGGACCAGAGCGGTATTGTGTATTATGAACTCTTGAAGCCCGGCGAAACCGTTAATACACAACGCTATCGCCAACAAATGATTAATTTAAACCACGCATTAATCGAAAGACGACCGGAATGAGCCAGAAGACATGGCAAAGTGATTTTGTTACACGACAATGCGCCGTCTCACACAGCAAAACCAGTGAAAGACACCTTAAAATCTCTTGGATGGGACATCCTTCCGCACCCGCCGTACTCCCCAGACCTGGCGCCATCTGACTATCACCTCTTCGCATCAAGGGGGCACGCGCTTGCAGAGCAGCACTTCAGCAATTTCGAGGAAGTTGGAAAATGGCTCGACAAATGGTTTGCCGCAAAAGACAAGCAGTTTTTCTGGCATGGTATTCATAAATTACCTGAAAGATGGGCGAAATGTGTAGAAGCCAATGGCAAATATTTTGAATAAAAAAAAATTAATTTCCCTTGAAAAATACGTGTTTTTTTTACCAAAAAACTGGAAAAAACTTATGCATACACCTGGTACATTAAAAATTTCAAAAAAAGCATTACAAAAATAATATTTAAAAATACAGCAAGACCCTTTTTCTCTTAACTTCCATATAATTTTGATGAAAGTGTTAGAATGTAAGTGCACATTTGCATCTATTAATGACATAATCTACAAAAACAATTTTATATACAATATATATCTGTACAAATTCCAACTTATTGTTTACTAATGAGGAATTAGTGAGTAAAAATGTTATTCTTAAATTACTTTATATTATTTTGTTAATCACAATCCACCATTGTAATCATTTATTTCTTTTATTATGGTAGAATAAATTGTAACCTTTAAATTTAATCATTTTCGTTTAAATTTATTTCAACCACCTCTAATTCCCCGCTCCAATAAGATTGCACTTGGTCCAATCCCGCATAAAAATGATTAAATTCGTTTACGCAAAATAAGGACCACACGAATGCATGAGTTCGAATGAGAGTCATAGGCCGTCATTCTCGACACCTGACCTGCATTCTAGCTCACCTGACGCATTCGACTCGTTGCACGCGCCCGGAAACATGTGTGCGCGAGATTAGGCTTGTTGCGTTCTTCCTACCTCACTCAGGTCATTTCCATAAGTTTCTACTTGCAAGTCGACTCAAGAAATTTATTCGAGAACTCTGGACGTAACAGTTTTATAGAACAAGTTTCCTCTAAGGAGTTTTCTATAAATTAAGTTACCTCTCTCATTTTTTTCATAATTTTAAGAAAATAAACTACGTTCGTAATCGCATTTACAATGTCACAAGTTTGCAATTTAACAAATTTTTATTTATGTTATTATGTTACCATACAGGAGTTCTAAATAGTTAAAATAAAAAACATGTAAGATCTCTTCTTAATAGGTAATGCAAAAAATCTTGTATATAAAAAATAGATATGTAATTGATATTAGTATTCTCAATTTATAGTAATATGATTTATGCAATCTTTTAAAAAGTTACGTTATAGTAAGAACTTGAATAAAAAGTTCAAATATATTTAACGGTAAAAATAAATCTGGATCAGTAAGTAAAAAAATGTTTAACATATATTCTTTATCAATGAAAAATTTTAGTGTAATGTGATAATAATACGAGTTATAAATACATGTCATTATAATATGTCAAGAACATATTATCTATGTATATTTATCATTCATTTTTTTATCACGTCACTCAAATTTTTCATGGAAAAATCCTATTGCTAATTAATGTAAATAAAAAATGTATGTAAAACAAATAAAATAAAACAAAGATTAAGACTCTTATAATTAAATTAAAATTAGAGAATAATGAGCTTAAAAGCCACGCAGAATGTCAGACGCAAATAAATAAATCAACGCATAACTCCAATGTCAGGCAAACGTTTCAACATTTAATGACGGTCTTCTTCAGTACAGATATTACAAGTCTATAAAACAAATTAATTGCACTAATTAAAATATGAATTTATCGAAATAAACAAATAAAAATCAAAAATAAAAAATAAAAACAAGTTACTAAATAAGTAAAGATTGTGCAAAACCGCGGCGTACATCTTATTTCAACGTCTTAGCATAACATTATAAAAAAACCTCACATAGCGTGTGCAGAGACAAGAGTTTCGTAAAACCACATAGATTGATTGCTAACAAATAAATAAATAAATAAGAAAATGATATTAAAATGATGACTTTAAAACTTGTGACAGACAACAATACAAATTAAATAGATAAAAAAAGAGAATAAACAGAAAATAAATAAAAAAATAAATAAATAAAAATAAATATGAAAGCTGTACAAGTCATTAGATATAAAATTGTAAAAAAACGCATTATAAAAATTATGCAAATTCAAAAAAAGAAAAAAGAAAATAAAACAAAGCCAAAATTATATACAAAATACCTCTAAGCATCAAAACTCGTGTCACAGCTTTGAGATGGGATGTTACATCTTGGTGAGAATAGATACAACTAATAAGGACCAAAACGAGATAGCCTCGGTGGCCCGAACAAAAGGAATAGAAAGAGAAGGGGTGACGAACTTAAGAAGGGGGAATATGATCCAAGATAGAAAGATACGCATCCGAAAGAAGTTCGGTATCGCTTTGTTTATTGAGTCCATTGATTTTTGATGTGTAACATCTCGGATATAGATCTTTTAACATAAGATGGCTCTTTGTCTAAAATTTCCACGTTCTCCCACTCAAATTCATGATTTTCTCCAATGCAATGTAACGAAATAATTAAAAGAAAACTGGCTTTCCTGATATCTGCTTTATGTTCGCTAACTCTTGTTTTTAACCCTTAAACACACCGATCCTGTAAAATACGAAAACACATTTTTGGGTCTGGGAGACTTTTTCAACTTTGAGAAGCTACGACTTTGATTACAATCCATATTTTTCTACGATTTTTTTTTTTAACAAAAGTTTAAAATCTCAGGAGTGTAACTGCACAATCGGCATTGCCAAAAAATAATTTATTGTGAAGTTATAAAAGAAAAACCATTAAGTAAAAATGAAATTGGTCAAAAATCCACATTTTCTTTAAAAAATCATATCTTTGCAACAAAAAACGTTTAAGGACTTTCAAATACGACGTTTTAAAGCTAAAAAGTCACACTTTCAAAATAAAATTTAGCAAAGTCATTCCTTTTAAAAAGTATAATTATGTAACATGGAGAATATGAGGTATTTTTGGGCATCTAAAAATCCGCTTTAAAAAAAAAATCATATGTTTGCAATAAAAAACTTTGAAGAACTTTGCAATACGGCGTTTTAAAGCTAAAGATTCATACTTTCAAAAAAAAAAAAAAAAAAAATTATATTATTGTCAATTCTATTAAAAAATGTACTTATGTAACAAGGCAAATATGAGGTATTTTTTATTAAATCGTGTTTAAAATTGAAAATTGATGTGTTTTATGATATATTTCGGAAAAACTCTTTTTTCTACAGCATTTTATAGTATTTTAACTTTAGACAGAGTATATGCGAGTAACATCCGCAAATCGACCTGTTCAAACGTATTTTGTCCAGCTTTTTTATGTAAAATACAAAAAAAGTTTCACTTACACATTATATGGGTTGCATTGACCCTAACAAAATTTTCCT
Source organism: Solenopsis invicta (assembly GCF_016802725.1). NCBI lineage: Eukaryota > Metazoa > Arthropoda > Insecta > Hymenoptera > Formicidae > Solenopsis > Solenopsis invicta. Next base: position 24,947,690 of record NC_052665.1, read on the forward strand.
GCCGTTCAAATTCTAGTTAAACAAAAAAGTTGATCAACCATATCAATCGAAAAAGGAGATTTCAAACTTTTTTTACGTCTTAGTCCAAACCTCCTATCTCATTCCGTTCTCACATAGCAAGCGTTCAAAACTTCATATGGGGTCTCTCAGACCCACTTACGTGTTTAAGGGTTAATTGGCGTTTCGTTTGTCTGGCCTTACAATTAATTTTATAGACCACGTCATTACAAGAAAGACGCTCTATATGGTCTTTGCCCGTAGTTATAAATTTATTCAATTTAGAAGGGATCGTGAACGCAACACTGCAGTCAAACTTACATAAGACGAAAATTTCTCTGATACCGACTTAATGTAAGGGATCGTAAAAAATCTTCTCACACGTTTATCAGCAGGTGTCATCTTTATAAAAAAGGTGTTTGAGTCTGAAATTTATCATGGAGAAAATAAAATTTAAAGAATAATTATTTTCCAATAAAATATTAACTAAAATTATGAAGTTCTTACAATGAAATTGAGAATGTGATAATAACAATAATTTGTCAACCATACCAAAAATAACACCCTTTTTATGACACAGGGGATGGTGTGAGAAAAATTTAAGTATCTTTCTGAAAAAGTTGATTTGCGATATTTATCGAAAATAATCTTATTATTCACCTGTTGTGTCCCGGTGATAGCTCCAGGCACGTCGGTAGGTATATCGGGATGTTTTCGGCGCCTTAGGAGTTAGGACTCGTAGGAAGGGCCGCTCGGTAATCGAAGATAAAACACTTGATTGTTCCAACGTTAAGATAATGTATTTTCTTCCGTATTGCTCTCGTTACACTTGTAGTATGATTATATATGTCGCTCGTTCGCTTGCTTTTCCCGGACGGTCCGGTATATATAGGTTGGCTGTTATCTCCGGATTGGGTTACAAGCTCGACGTGTAAGTCACGCACGGCGAGTAACACCACGGACACCTGTTCGTCAAACTCTCCCGTCGCTTTCCGATTTTGTCGCGATATTTATGCGGAAATTCGTCGTTTGGTTCAGCCAATCGTATTCTTGCGGCATGCAGCTCCCACGCTTGGCCAAAATCCGAATACCGGAAAACGACTCAGCATTAGCTGGCGCAGGGCGATGATGTTGCGGACCGGAAGCCCAACAGATCATCAACGTCTTTCAATATTTCTTGCGTATGCGGAATTCGAGTCCGCTACGCGTATGCATAGCAATAAGAATCTTAATTTCCTGTTGCTATGCGTGTAATTATCGTAGTTGTACAGAGTACAACACACCTTTACAAGCATAACATCAAGAAAACTGATTTTTCCCTCGATCTCTCTCTCCATAGTAAATTGTAAACGGTCATACATGGAATTAAACGTGTCAAGGATGCCCGATAAGGAGTTAGCCGGGGCTGCTAATATAATGTCGTCTACATAACTACAGTAAAAAGATAAATGAAAAAAAAATGAAGTTTTAACGCCTTGCATTCCAAATTGTTTTATAGACTTGTAATATCTGTATTAAAGAAGATCATTAAAGGTCGAAACGTTTTCCTGACATTGGAGTTATGCGTTAATTTATTTATTTTTGCATCTGACATCCTGCGTGGCTCTTGAGCTCATTATTCTTTAATTTTAATATGTAAAACAGTTTTTTTATTTACTAATCTAGATTTATGTTTCTTGTCAAATATATCTGAATTCCTCATTTACTTATTAGATAATCATATTTAAAACTGCATAAATCACATATTACTTCAAAGTGAGAAGACCAGTGCTCGGAGTTAGTTGCTCATTTCGAGCCGATTCCTGAAGAGTGGCCCACTATTCCCCCACTACCGTTTGCCGCTTGACGTTCGAGCCGACGATCACGCGGCTGGCGCTCTGCATCAGGAGCGTCTCTGAGTGAAAAATACGCTGGTAGCGTACTATTTGAGTAATTTGTCATAAAAAATTTTCCTTTTTACATAATTTTTATAAATAAAAATTTCTATTATTTACATATATATTTTTTGTAAAAATATAAATGATAATAATATACGATAATTAGAATTAAGATAAGTTTTTACAACAAATTTTTCGAATGGTACGCTACTAGCGTATTTTTTACTCAGAGACGCTCCTGATGCAGAGCGCCTGCCGCGTGATCGCCGACTCGACAGTCGAGCGGCGAGCGGCAGTGGGGGGACAGTGGGCGTCGCTTCAAGAATCGGCTCGAAATGAGCAACTAACTCCGAGCACTGCTTTAGACTAATATCAATTAAACATCTATTACTTATATAACAATAGTCTTATGCACATAAAAAGTTTTACATATTTTTTAGTTTTAATTTTATTTATGTAGAACTCTTGTATGCTAACATAATATAAATAAAAATCTATTAAATTAAAAACCTAATGTAACATTGTAAATGCAACTATAAACGTAATTCAATCTATTTTCAATTTAAAAAAAATTAGGAAGAGACAACAATCCAAAAATTATTTTATAAAACATCTTTATTAAGTATTTTTGATGTATATATAGTGAAACATTTATATACTCTCTAATATGAGTAATAAGAAAGTAAATGGAATCAGTGTATTATTCACTGACAGACAGTAGTCTAGCTATTTTCAATGATATACTTAAGACTATTTTATTTCACATTCCATTGAATATATCACTACATACTTATAACTATTTTATTCATTGTTAGTAACGTATGTACTGTTTTTCAGTGACAATATACTGATTCAGTCAGAGTACCCTCTTCAATAAAAATCTGAAAAATAGTGAATAGTCACTGATGACACAGTTATAAGTATAGCACTGTAAATCAGTAAAATTTCAGTGATTCAGGTTGAGAAAGTAGATATTATAATGCAAAGAACTGTGTTTCAAAATTCACTGAAAATTCAGTACTGAAAATCTATAGTATACGTAACGTTTACAGTATACGGAACTATAAATTTTTAGTAGCAGTGTATATCAGAAGGCCAAAGAGTTCAAGCCAGCCGAAGCAAGTAACCCGCTCGCCAAGTTAAATTCGTTTAACAGGAAATCTAACCTAATAGGCTGCGTTCGGAAATACTATTCGTGAGTGTGTTTCGGTGATTTCACAAGGAGATGCTACGAATTGTAAAACACAAAATCAGATAAGCCTTGGTTTATTCGAAAGGAGGGATTGAGGGTATAAAGTGTCAGAGCGTTTGAGTGCATGGGCCTTTGTTTCAGAGAAATTTGCATGTGAAGTTTGGCATTCGCCGCGCGGTGCGTTAAGTATTATTGCGCGGTAGGTAGGTTAAAGCGTGAAGCGCAGTGGCTGAGGAGACTATGTGCGCGCCTTCTATTTTGTTCTCGACAACCGTGTGTGTTTAAAACCTCTCAGTGCCAATTTTTTTTTTTTTCAATAATAGCTACATTTATAAATTGTAATTAATTTTTATTATTTTTAGCAAGATATTAATAGTTCTATATTATTTGTTATATGTAACAAAATATAATAATCAGAAAGTTTGTATATTTATTCAAGTTTATTTATTTTCATTCATTATATAATTCTGATATTGCTGTATATTGTTCTGATATTATTGTTGGCAGAGAAAGAACAGAATTAAATACGCGATATGATGCAATCAAAATTCAATCGTTAACACACTATTTATTATCTGCGCCACAATTTAAAAATATGCTACAATTTGCTTGGTACGCGTCAAAGTTACCATAAAAGCAAAATTTTTAGTAATGTGAATCAATTATGTTTTCCTGTAAACTTACATAATATTAAATATTCTTAGAATACGTTATTCTTTTATACAATGTTCATGGTGTACACTGTATCACTTTGTGTTTCCAATGCTTTTACGTAAATTTTCACTTATAACATTGTACAGCAATGTCAGAATTGTATAATAAATAAATAAATAAATTTAAATAAATATGCAAATTTTCTGATTATTACATTTTGTTACATATAACAAATAATATAAAACAATTAATATCTTACTAAGAATAATAAAAATTAATTACAATTAATAAATGTAACTGTTACTAAAAAAAAATTGGCACTGCGAGGTTCCAAACACGCGACCGCCGAGGACAAAATAGAAGGCGCGCACCTAGTCTCCTCAGCCACCGCGCTTCACGCTTTAACCTACCGCGCAATAGTACTTAGAGCGCGGCAAATGCCAAATTTCACATGCAAATTTCTCTGAAATAAAGGCTCATGCATTCAAACGCTCTGACACTTTTTATACTCTTAATCTCCCCTTTCAAATAAACTAAAGCTCATCTGATTCCGTGTTTTACAATTCGTAGCATCTCCTTGCCAGAGGAGAAGTAGTGGGGATATAGTGTGCCCTCGTGTATTGCGTATTTCCAAACGCTACCCTGTGTATCAGTATGTAAATATCAAGGATTGGGTAAGTTAATAAATTCTTTTAACTATATTAAATTAAAGTTGATGGCACATAAAATTAATTTAATTACGTTAAAAGTTATATGAATAAAAAATTAACTCAGTTAAAGTTTCATTAAGATTAAATTAAGTTAAAATATAAGTTAATTTTAAAAATCATTATTTATATATTAGGAGTACAAATTGAAAACCGCCGTTTTTTGCCAAAATATGAGGATTGATTGTTGAAAAATGGTTACATACTTATTCTTGAAAGTATTGTCGATCGCTGGCCACTACTTTCTCCCACCTTTCGGGCAGCATACGAATCCCGCGTCGAAAAAACTGCTTGTCTTTTGCGGCGATCCACGAATCGACCCAGTTTTTGGCCTCTTCGTAATAATGGAGGTGCTGCTCAGCCAGGCCATGCGCCATTGATCGGAACAAGTGGTACTCTGAAGGGGCGATGTCAGGTCAGGAGAATACGGCGGATGAGGTAAGACGTCCCATTTCAATGTTTCCAGATAGGTTTTAACGACCTGAGCAACATGTGGCCGAGCGTTGTCGTGCAACAACATCACTTTTTCGTGTCTTTGCTCGTATTGTGGCCGTTTTTCCTGCAATGCTCGGCTCAAACGCATTAGTTGTGTTCGGTAGCGAGCTCCTGTGATGGTTTCACCCGGTTGCAACAGCTCATAATAAATCACGCCGAGCTGGTCCCACCAAATACACAGCATGAGCTTCGAGCCATGGATGTTTGGCTTGGCCGTCGATGTTGATGCATGGCCGCGGTAGCCCCACGATTTTTTTCGCTTTGGATTATCATAATGGATCCACTTTTCATCGCCGGTTACAATACGATGCAGAAAACCCTTCCGTTTTTGCCGTTGGAGCAGCTGTTCGCACGCGAAAAAACGCCGTTCGACGTCTCTCGGCTTTAATTCGTATGGCACCCAGTGTCCATGCTTTTGGATCATTCCCATGATTTTCAAACGATGTGAAATAGCTTGTTGAGTCACGCCCAATGAATCTGCAAGCTCCTGTTGCGTTTGAGATGAATCTTCATTCAGTAATGTTTCCAATTGTGCGTCTTCAAACTTTTTCACCTGTCCGGGACGCTCCTTGCCTTCTACGCCGAAATCACCACTTTTGAAGCGTTGGAACCATTCTCGACACGTTTTTTCACTAATGGAAGCCTCACCATAAGTTTTTACAATCATTCGACGCGCCTCAGCCGCAGATTTTTTCGAATTGAAGGCAAAAAGCAAAACTTCCCGCAAATGACGCTTATTGGGCACAAATTTCGACATTTTCGATCACAAAAAAAAAACGCCGATAAAAATTCACAACTGCAATGATAAGGAATTGTTGCCAGATGCCCAACCTTACATTTAAAATTTTTGATCTAACGTTTGGCGCCAGCATTTACCGCTGGCGCCATCTACTGGAAAACGGCGGTTTTCAATTTGTACTCCTAATATTAAAAAAAATTCGTCATTGTTAAAGTAATTATTAAATGATAATAAGAACGTCATTTTTAAATAGTAAACACACCGGCACACACCGACTCCACTTGCTTTTTCATTGGGTAATTTAATGGCACACAGTGTGCCTCTCTCGACGTTTTCCGAACGGTCTCACCAGAATACACACCGAGACACCGTATTTTCCGAACGAGTGTGTATTAATGGCACATCAGTGTGTATTTCCAAACGCAGCCATAATCGGTTAGCTCAAATTCAAACCAATCCGTCGATAAACAGATCGATTGCTTCGTCCGACTTGAACACTATCATCTGTCAATACAGGGCAATTAATTTTCTGCTTTCTTTTGCTGCGATCAGCTGTGATATCCTGACTTCGGACGTACAATGTATGCTCACAAATTACTGCAGACAAAAATCTTTTATATTAGACTTCTAACAAGTAACACTATCCAAATGTAAATCGCCGATTTTGATAATTTTTGAATATGTTTTAGCAGACGTAAAAATAAGTTATACGTATCTTTTTTTATCGGCGGAAAACCATATTTACACCCCTTTGAATTTATGGGTATCGATTTAATTGTTTTGTATATAAGAATTTAATATTTTCGGCCCGAACCAGATAAAATAGTTGCATCATCAAGAGATATGAAAAATGAAAAAATTTCGACTCGGTTCGATCATTTTTAGGGGGTAAACCACCCCCTGTATTTGAAACAAAAATTTTAAAAATGCCCAGATAATTGCAAATTTTATTCAGAACTTTTGAAAAAGATATATGTTACACACGCATCCAAAACAAAAGTAAGACTGTTTGAGGATTTAAGGGTAATCACCCTTTTATCGAATTTCTTACGTAACATTTAAATTTATCCCGAAATAATGGTAAACAGTTTCATTTATCGTCAAATTAATTAATATATACAAGGATCTTATTTTTTTTGTTTTTTTGTTTTTTTTTTGTTTATTGTTTTGTAATTTTTTGTGTTTTTATTTGTATGTTGTTTTTTAATTTTTATATTTGTATTTTAACAATTTTAAAGAAACTTAAATTAATTAAATGTTACATTATAACTTACTTTAGTAATATTAATTAATGGCTATTTTTTATAGTCTTTACAATAATGAGGGACGCTTTGATTGCTGGGATCAAAAAAGTGAGTAAAACATATATAATGTGTACACCAAGCGCACCTAATTAAAGCATTATCTTTACAATACTTGCAGGATGTATCACCATTTTCAAAACAGTATCGGACAGGAGTCTTGCATTTAGGTGGTTTTTCTTGAATATATCCACTTTTATACCATGCATATTTAAACATCTTTACAAACCTGGCTGAAGAAAACTGGTTATGAATCAGCGACTGAAGTTTTAATACATTGTTTCTTGCATGTAAATTGACATCCAAGCTATACAAAATTACCAGATCTGAAAAATGTTTTAAAAAATTTTTCCATGGTCTGAATCCATAAACATCTAGGGGTTGAATCATACCAGTTGTCCCAGCAGGAATTGTAAAAATATTGACATCTTTGCCTTCTACACAAACATTGTCAAAATTTTTCTTTGTTTGTCCTAAACATAAAACCGATTGTTTATCAACCACAGGTAAGTAAATATCTTTGTACCATTGAACTGCCAAGTCAGATGATAATTTCCCAGATTTTGAAGGTACTACGACAATATTTTCTGCTTTATATATGTTTATTTTAACAACAGGCCCGAATTGCCCATCCGTTTCTTGTAAAACAATAAACAAAGGCGACTTGAGTAATTCACTAGCTGATACAATCGGTTGTATAGTATAGCTATGTGTTAATGAATTCTTCGATTGTGTTAAACATTCAACTTTTGCTGTTCCTTTAAAAGATAATGTTCGTCCTGCATGTGATTCATAATTAAAACCAGACTGATTTGAATTATAAACATTGTCAGCTCCTAATAATGAGATTTGCTCCCTAATTTTGGATACAAATTGATTTGCTTCTTGTACTAAATCATCTTTCTTTGATAAGAGCGTTTGGATAGTGAATCTATTAATTTTTCTGGATACGATTCCGTGTTTTATTTTAAAATTGTGAATCCACTTTGATGAAACCGTGAAAAATTCTCGAGGTAGTTGTACTTCATTTCTTGCATTCAAAGCCCATCTCTTAATATCAATATCATGAATTGGTATTAACTTCAAATGTGCATTTTGAAACTGTTTTATGACATATTTGCTAATTTCCAATAATTTTTCGTTTCTTCTGCCACCTTCTTTTACTTGCTTTTCCCATCTATATAACATTGTAATATTTTGAACTTTTTTAAATTTACTTTGTACACATTTGAATTTTAAATTTTTCTTTGTACCAGAATGCCAATATTGAACAGCTTTTTCTTTATATTCGAAATCTATCATGCTTTTAATTTTTTTATTATCATTAATAATAGCGTTATAATTATCATGAAAATCTTCTTCAATTGCATGGATTTCAGGAAGCGCTGTATTATCTTTGCAACATAAAGTGGTATAACTTTCAAATATCAAGGTACAATCAATGGATTTAATTATATTCTCCAATTGTGACGCAAAAGCTCTCTCATCATCATTAATAGCTAAATCAATATTATATTGTGGATAATTAAAAGCTTCTTGTAACAATTTTAAAATGTTTCTTACATTCATCGTCATTTTTTTCACGTGAATGTGAATATGAATATGAAACAATATTTACTCAATTTTACGAATATTTTTCTAAATAAGCGATTACAGATTTGGACGAATAGGCCACTGATGTATCAAATGTACAATAAGATTTGCGAATGATTCGAACATATATGTCCTGGAAAGCGAATAGTAGAAATGGGCCCGGGGCATCTCGTGTAAACAAAAGACGCGAGCCAAGGAGTGGAGAGCGCTCGGAATGCGGCAGTAGCGCGGAATGCTGAATCGTCGCCAGGCTGATGATGAGAGAGCTTTTGCGTCACAATTGGAGAATATAATTAAATCCATTGATTGTACCTTGATATTTGAAAATTATACCACTTTATGTTGCAAAGATAATACAGCGCTTCCTGAAATCCATGCAATTGAAGAAGATTTTCATGATAATTATAACGCTATTATTAATGATAATAAAAAAATTAAAAGCATGATAGATTTCGAATATAAAGAAAAAGCTGTTCAATATTGGCATTCTTGTACAAAGAAAAATTTAAAATTTGAATGTGTACGAAGTAAATTTAAAAAAGTTCAAAATATTACAATGTTATATAGATGGGAAAAGCAAGTAAAAGAAGGTGGCAGAAGAAACGAAAAATTATTGGAAATTAGCAAATATGTCATAAAACAGTTTCAAAATGCACATTTGAAGTTAATACCAATTCATGATATTGATATTAAGAGATGAGTTTTAAATGCAAGAAATGAAGTACAATTACCTCGAGAACTTTTCATGGTTTCATCAAAGTGGATTCACAATATTAAAATAAAACACGGAATCGTATACACAAAAATTAATAGATTCACTATCCAAACGCTCTTATCAAAGAAAGATGATTTAGTACAAGAAGCAAATCAATTTGTATCCAAAATTAGGGAGCAAATCTCATTATTAGGAGCTGACAATGTTTATAATTCAAATCAGTCTGGTTTTAATTATGAATCACATGCAGGACGAACATTATCTTTTAAAGGAACAGCAAAAGTTGAATGTTTAACACAATCGAAGAATTCATTAACACATAGCTATACTATACAACCGATTGTATCAGCTAGTGAATTACTCAAGTCGCCTTTGTTTATTGTTTTACAAGAAACGGATGGGCAATTCGGGCCTGTTGTTGAAATAAACATATATAAAGCAGAAAATATTGTCGTAGTACCTTCAAAATCTGGGAAATTATCATCTGACTTGGCAGTTCAATGGTACAAAGATATTTACTTACCTGTGGTTGATAAACAATCGGTTTTGATATTTGGACAGGACAAACAAAGAAAAATTTTGACAACGTTTGTCTAGAAGGCAAAGATGTCAATATTTTTACAATTCCTGCTGGGACAACTGGTATGATTCAACCCCTACATGTTTATGGATTCAGACCATGGAAAAATTTTTTAAAACATTTTTCAGATCTGGTAATTTTGTATAGCTTGGATGTCAATTTACATGCAAAAAACAATGTATTAAAACTTCAGTCGCTGATTCATAACCAGTTTTCTTCAGGTTTGTAAACATGTTTAAATATGCATGGTATAAAAGTGGGTATATTCAAGAAAAACCACCTAAATGCAAGACTCCTGTCCGATACTGTTTTGAAATTTTGTTATACATCCTGCAAGTATTGTAAAGATAATGCTTTAAATAGGTGCGCTTGGTGTACACATTATATATGTTTTACTCACTTTTTTGATCCCAGCAATCAAAGCGTCCCTCATTATTATAAAGACTATAAAGAATAGCCATTAATTAATATTACTAAAATAAGTTATAATGTAACATTTAATTAATTTAAGTTTTTTTAAAATTGTTAAAATACAAATATAAAAATTAAAAAACAACATACAAATAAAAACACAAAAAATTACAAAACAATAAACAAACAAAAAAAACCAAAAAAAAATAAAATAAAATAAGATCCTTGTATATATTAATTAATTTGACGATAAATGAAACTGTTTACCATTTTTTCGGGATAAATTTAAATGTTACGTAAGAAATTCGATAAAAGGGTGGCCACCCTTAAATCCTTAAACAGTCTCACTTTTGTTTGGGATGAGTGTGTAACATATATCTTTTTCAAAATTTTTGAATAAAATTTGCAATTATCTGAACATTTTTAAAATTTTTGTTTCAAATACAGGGGGTGGTTTACCCCCTAAAAATGATCGAACCAAGTCGAAAATTTTTCATTTTTCATATCTCTTGATGATGCAACTATTTTATTTGGTTCGGGCCAAAAATACTAAATCCTTATATACAAAACAATTAAATTGATACCCATAAATTTAAAGAGGTGTAAATATGGTTTTCCGCCGATAAAAAAAATACGTATGTCTTATTTTACGTCTGCTAAAACATATTCAAAAATTATAAAAATCGGCGATTTACATTTGGGTAGTGTTACTTGTAAGCCAAATTCCAGAAATTCTACATTATTCTTGCGAATAATCTGCAAGTCTTAGTACACTCGATTTGTAGGAAAAAACCGTCAAATATTTGTATAAAGTAAATATTGATACTCATTGACAGGTCTAGACCATGTTGGACTAAGATTAGGTAAAACAAGATATAAATTAACGTTTTCAGCATCAAGGTCATTACTAGGACGTACATTAATGTCTATACTTTAATTGGCGAAAAGTATTTTGAAATCTGTAAATGCAATTAAAAGAATTTTGTCTGTAAAAATTAATCGTGTTTAGTCGGTAAAAAAGGACCATGTTAAGCAGCCCTTTAATAGACATTACTAGAACATTAGTGGGCATTGCATAAAAAATTCAACAGTAACGCCCAATAATTAGGCATTAGTAGGCATTGGTGTACACGATTTGTTCAGCGGTTTCTCCCTCGGCGTAACATGTCATTAAATGTATAGACAAAAATTTAGATAGACGTTTCGTTGTGTTAAATTGAAGAAGAATTGAGTTTTTACATGTATATTTAGAAATTGTACAACTACTTACTGAAAATTATTTAATCTAGTTGGTACAGTAATAGATAACGCTAGAAATGCGACATCTTTTAGAGTGTATTTTATTCTTGAAAATACTGAAAATGCACAAGACATTTATTTTAAAGTAGAGATATATTTTAGACTGATAATGTAACAATGATAATAAGAACACCTTCATCGGTCGTAGCTAGATCTTAATAGCCTATATTTATTTGTGTGATTTTATATACTTCTTCAAATTCAATCAGAATGTGCGCCAAATTGTTTTTCCGATCGTAACACAGCATAAGAATTAGTAAGAATTAGTATCGCAAAAGTTTTTATTAAATTAATTGAATTAATTAATTTAATATAACAATTGATGCTGATTTGCATCTATATACCCATTTCCCACTGAAAAAACATTGATTTTATAATAATATAATAATAATAATCAATGAGTTAATTTAATGCACAACATTCTTGATTTTCAGATTCTTGAATCTTCTGATATAGGAAGTGATGAAGATAATAATTTGCCACTGAATTTCCGATGTTGCTCACACACATTAAATTTGATGGCTACAAATGTTCAAAAAGTTTTAGAAAACACAGCTTATAAGAATATTTATAAATTAACGTTTGGAAAATTAACTGTATTGTGAAATATCTGCCACAGATCAATAAATGTATCAAATGTGATAGAAAGTATTTGTAAATACAAACTTATTATTTCACCAAATTCCTTTTATGATTCTGTAATATGATTACTTCTTATTAAAGAACATCTATCTCAAATTTATGAAAATCTATAAAAACAAAAGCTAAAGTCATCAAAATTAGAATTTTTGAAAGAATATAAGCATATTATAGAATTTTTAATTAAAGCGCATAGATTTATGTCAAGATAAAAAAAATTGTTTTTTGAAATTATTTTATCTATACTGTTTCAAATAAAACAAACATTAAATTCTTTGACACACTTAATTGATTATAAACCATTAAAAAAGGCTATTATGTCTTGTTTATTAAAATGTTTTCGTCATATATTAGATATACAATTTAGATTTTTTATAAAATTTTTTCAAGAATAAAAAAAAACAGAGATTATTAACACAATCAAAGCAAGAAAGTTCAAGGTTGGAATATTTTGGACATGTAATGCAACATCCAGAGAATTACAATTTTTTCCACCTCATCATGCAAGGCAAGATCTATGCAGACGTGAGGTAAGCAGAAGGATCTCCTGGCTAATGTAAGGAATTTGAGGCAGTGATTCGAGCTCTCCTCCGCTGCTCTTTTCAGTGAACAAAGCAATAATAGCCAACATGATAGCCTATGTACAGCAACGTGTACGGCATATTAAAGATTAGATTAACAAAGCAGTTCTTCTAAATCAAACATATTAGCAACTGTATCATTATCAAAATTTAAATTAAAATGGATAACAAAGATAACAAAATTAAAAATATTAAATCATTGTTTTTATTAGAAATAAAAACCTATGTAAAACTATAAAAAAAGAAATAAGGAAGACTGTCGTGGATGCTAAAAAACATAATTTTTTGAAATATAAAAAACCACGATGAAAATAATATCCAAATAAAATCTATATGTACTACGCAGTTATTAAAATATTTAAGTGATAAGTCTAAGAAGTTAAAGACTTTACATTATAATATAATTCTTAAAATATTAAATTTTATAACACAGTTTTACCTTCTTCAGCACCAGTAGAACGTTTCCTAGGTCTTTTTAATATTGGAAGATAAATAATACCAAAAAGAAATCGGTTATCCGATGATTAATTTTTATTATTTTATCAATTAATTGTTACTTATGTTAAATAGAAACAAAAATATCTAAAAACAATAAAATGTAAGCTATTGAACCTAGCTGAATGTCTTCTGCCATTATTATTATTTGTGATATATTTATTAACATTAAATATTTACAATTTCGTTTTTGTTTAATAAACGTATATTTCTACTTTTCGTTCGGGTATTCTTTAGTAACCTTCAATAATAACAGTAGAAGATACAAGGCTTAATAATTCATGTCATTTCGTTGTTTTTAAAATTTGATAATTCCTACGAATTTAAAGTAAACATATTTAAAATTTATAAAATAAGAAAATTTTTTAAATATATAAATAAAATTCATATTATTATTTCTATTATTATATCTAATATATTAGGAGTACAAATTGAAAACCGCCGTTCCAGTAGATGGCGCCAGCGGTAAATGCTGGCGCCAAACGTTAGATCAAAAATTTTAAATGTAAGGTTGGGCATCTGGCAACAATTCCTTATCATTGCAGCTGTGAATTTTTATCGGCGTTTTTTTTTTTTTGTGATCGAAAATGTCGAAATTTGTGCCCAATAAGCGTCATTTGCGGGAAGTTTTGCTTTTTGCCTTCAATTCGAAAAAATCTGCGGCTGAGGCGCGTCGAATGATTGTAAAAACTTATGGTGAGGCTTCCATTAGTGAAAAAACGTGTCGAGAATGGTTCCAACGCTTCAAAAGTGGTGATTTCGGCGTAGAAGGCAAGGAGCGTCCCGGACAGGTGAAAAAGTTTGAAGACGCACAATTGGAAACATTACTGAATGAAGATTCATCTCAAACGCAACAGGAGCTTGCAGATTCATTGGGCGTGACTCAACAAGCTATTTCACATCGTTTGAAAATCATAGGAATGATCCAAAAGCATGGACACTGGGTGCCATACGAATTAAAGCCGAGAGACGTCGAACGGCGTTTTTTCGCGTGCGAACAGCTGCTCCAACGGCAAAAACGGAAGGGTTTTCTGCATCGTATTGTAACCGGCGATGAAAAGTGGATCCATTATGATAATCCAAAGCGAAAAAAATCGTGGGGCTACCGCGGCCATGCATCAACATCGACGGCCAAGCCAAACATCCATGGCTCGAAGCTCATGCTGTGTATTTGGTGGGACCAGCTCGGCGTGATTTATTATGAGCTGTTGCAACCGGGTGAAACCATCACAGGAGCTCGCTACCGAACACAATTAATGCGTTTGAGCCGAGCATTGCAGGAAAAACGGCCACAATACGAGCAAAGACACGAAAAAGTGATGTTGCTGCACGACAACGCTCGGCCACATGTTGCTCAGGTCGTTAAAACCTATCTGGAAACATTGAAATGGGACGTCTTACCTCATCCGCCGTATTCTCCTGACATCGCCCCTTCAGATTACCACTTGTTCCGATCAATGGCGCATGGCCTGGCTGAGCAGCACTTCCATTATTACGAAGAGGCCAAAAACTGGGTCGATTCGTGGATCGCCGCAAAAGACGAGCAGTTTTTTCGACGCGGGATTCATATGCTGCCCGAAAGGTGGGAGAAAGTAGTGGCCAGCGATCGACAATACTTTCAAGAATAAGTATGTAACCATTTTTCAACAATCAATCCTCAAATTTTGACAAAAAACGGCGGTTTGCAATTTGTACTCCTAATATCTATTGTGTATCTCTCAACGAGCACAATCTAATGGTATAACAAATATAAAAACGTTTATACAACTTTTCTTAAAACTTTGTAACTTTTCTTACAATCGTATAACAACTAAAAAGTGGATGTAGTAACGTTATTGAAATGTTTACATCAATTAAGTAGGGAATCTATACAACTAATTTTTAATTGCATTAATAACATTAAAATTTGTAATACATTTTGTTTTACAACCAACCGTTAATAGTCATAGAATAATGTCATAATCATTGTTTTAAAAATCACGTATAGACGTTAATACAATTTTCGTATTATAAACGATGCAAAATAAAAAATAAATAATGCAAAAATAAACCATATTACATTCTTATACAACTTTATTAGAGAAGAAATAAAAATTGGAACTACGGAATAAATTATTATAATTAATACCTCTTATCAAACAATTTAATCGGTTTTGCTTAAAAACTAATATCTCACATATATTTCACATGGTTCATATACCTATCGCAAGTATATCTATTGCAGTACAATTATGTATGGTTATTTACCTGACAGTATTCTTATTATTTATCAACGTTAAAAACTAAGCACTTGTGAAAAATGATAAAAGATCATTCACCACCACTAAGCATATCTGTCAATTACAAAGTAAAGCAGAAGGCAGCAGGTACACATACCAAGGATATCAATGTTATTGACGAAAGTTGGGTTAACATATACGGAATTGTATAAATGTTTAAAAACAGTGATATTTATATCGCAACTAATATAGTATGAGTCGTACAAGACGTTACAAAATCTTAAATTAAATACCGATTAATTACGGAATCGTGTAGACGTTATAAGTTATATATACTCAATGTACAACAGATGTTACAAAAATTACAAATTGTATAATCAACATTAACTTTTTAGTCATATAATATTCCAGTATGTAACACATACAAACGTTTCATGGAGTTGTAAAAACTTTCTTACAACCTTGTGCTCTTTGGGCTATTATGTATCTATTATATATATCTAGATTTATTTTAAAAATAAATAAATTTATATTTAGTTATTCATAGAAAATGTGTATCTGTATCTGTAATCAGTTACATTTTTCTCCAGTAACAAGTAACTGTATCCCATTATTTTAAAAACATCTCTTACAATACTGAATTTAACTAAACAATATAAAATGTAAAAAATTTTTTTATAATTGCTAATAATTTCAACTATTCATTCTTAATTCTTTATTTTCTTAATACTGTAAACCCACAACTTTTTACAAAAAGTAATAAAATCGTATATAACTACAGAATTGAAACAACATGACTTAGTGCTAATCTTAATACAATGTCATTCTTTATAATTTATATTTATAATTTTTTTTTATAATTTATTCGAATTCATATTACCAAGATTTGCATTTTTAATAAATTTAATAACTTCCGTATTACTACTAAAATATCAAACGCACAAAACTTGAATTTAATCAACATTACGCTCAGTTTTCTCGTGTGTGTGAAGCTGGCACATCATTTGGTGGAAAATCACTAAACATTGACAGTTCTGAGTTTATTTTCAATAGTTCTACAGTTCCTGATAGATAAAACAAATAGTTCTGGCCTTTAAAGCGAAAAAAACGCATAGGACAAAGTGAGGTGCCAGGTTCACGCAGCACCTCAGTTTGTCCTACGACA
The DNA here is from genome assembly GCF_016802725.1 of Solenopsis invicta. Classification (NCBI taxonomy): domain Eukaryota; kingdom Metazoa; phylum Arthropoda; class Insecta; order Hymenoptera; family Formicidae; genus Solenopsis; species Solenopsis invicta. Next base: position 24,964,349 of record NC_052665.1, read on the forward strand.
TTTTCCAGACCGAATTCTTGTAGGATTTTAAAAGATCTATAGTTCTAGATGAGTTCTAGAAAGAGTTCCAGCGTTTAACATAGTTTTTTTATTTTTTTTTATTTTTTTTTTTATAAAACATTTATGTTGTAATATTATATAATAGAGTTCCGTGTACAAAAAAATATTTTTCCTACAGTTCTCAACATATTAAAGCGCGTTCCAAAGAGTTCCGGGCGATTCTGATATTAGTTAATTAACAAAAAATTAATAACTCTCGAAAAAGTCGATTTTCCGCACATATAGGTGAGGTGCTGGACTTTTTCGAAGAGTTCTGTGTACGAAAAAATATTTTTCCTACAGTTCTAAACATATTGAAGCGCGTTCCGAAGAGTTCCGGGCGATTCCGATATTAGTTAAATAACAAAAAATTAATAACACCCGAAAAAGCCGATTTTCCGCACATATAGGTGAGGTGCTGGCCTTTTTCGAAGAGTTCTGTGTACGAAAAAATATTTTTCCTACAGTTCTCAACATATTGAAGCGCGTTCCGAAGAGTTCCGGGCGATTCCGATATTAGTTAATTAACAAAAAATTAATAACACCCGAAAAAGCCGATTTTCCGCACATATAGGTGAGGTGCTGGACTTTTTCGAAGAGTTCTGTGTACGAAAAAATATTTTTCCTACAGTTCTCAACATATTAAAGCGAGTTCCGAAGAGTTCCGGGTGATTCCGATATTAGTTAATTAACAAAAAATTAATAACTCCCGAAAAAGCCGATTTTCCGCACATATAGGTGAGGTGCTGGACTTTTTCGAAGAGTTCTGTGTACGAAAAAATATTTTTCCTACAGTTCTCAACATACTGAAGCGCGTTCCGAAGAGTTCCGGGCGATTCCGATATTAGTTAATTAACAAAAAATTAATAACTCCCGAAAAAGTCGATTTTCCGCACATATAGGTGAGGTGCTGGACTTTTTCGAAGAGTTCTGTGCACGAAAAAATATTTTTCCTACAGTTCTCAACATATTAAAGCGCGTTCCGAAGAGTTCCGGGCGATTCCGATATTAGTTAATTAACAAAAAATTAATAACACCCGAAAAAGCCGATTTTCCGCACATATAGGTGAGGTGCTGGACTTTTTCGAAGAGTTCTGTGTACGAAAAAATATTTTTCCTACAGTTCTCAACATATTAAAGCGCGTTCCGAAGAGTTCCGGGCGATTCCGATATTAGTTAATTAACAAAAAATTAATAACTCCCGAAAAAGTCGATTTTCCGCACATATAGGTGAGGTGCTGGACTTTTTCGAAGAGTTCTGTGCACGAAAAAATATTTTTCCTACAGTTCTCAACATATTAAAGCGCGTTCCGAAGAGTTCCGGGCGATTACATAATTTATTAGTTAATAATAAATTGTTAACTCCCGCCAAACACGTATTTTGTCATATATGGGTGAGACGCTGGTCTTTATTCGAGAGTTCCGTGTACAAAAAAATATTTTTCCAATAGTTCTTAACGTAACAAAGCGCCTTCCGAAGAGTTCCGGTCGATTGCATAATTTATTAGTTAATAATATTTATTAGTTAATAATAAATTATGCAATCGACCGGAACTCTTCGGAAGGCGCTTTGTTACGTTAAGAACTATTGGAAAAATATTTTTTTGTACACGGAACTCTCGAATAAAGACCAGCGTCTCACCCATATATGACAAAATACGTGTTTGGCGGGAGTTAACAATTTATTATTAACTAATAAATTATGCAATCGATCGGAACTCTTCGGAAGGCGCTTTGTTACGTTAAGAACTATTGGAAAAATATTTTTTTGTACACGGAACTCTCGAATAAAGACTAGCGTCTCAACCATATATGACAAAATACGTGTTTGGCGGGAGTTAACAATTTATTATTAACTAATAAATTATGCAATCGACCGGAACTCTTCGGAAGGCGCTTTGTTACGTTAAGAACTATTGGAAAAATATTTTTTTGTACACGGAACTCTCGAATAAAGACCAGCGTCTCACCCATATATGACAAAATACGTGTTTGGCGGGAGTTAACAATTTATTATTAACTAATAAATTATGCAATCGACCGGAACTCTTCGGAACGCGCTTTAATATATTGAGAACTGTAGGAAAAATATTTTTTCGTACACAGAACTCTTCGAAAAAGTCCAGCACCTCACCTATATGTGCGGAAAATCGGCTTTTTCGGGAGTTATTTATTTTTCGTTAATTAACTAATATCGGAATCGCCCGGAACTCTTCGGAACGCGCTTTAATATGTTGAGAACTGTAGGAAAAATATTTTTTTGTACACGGAACTCTATTATATAATATTATAACATAAATGTTTTATAAAAAAAAAATAAAAAAAAATAAAAAAACTATGTTAAACGCTGGAACTCTTTCTAGAACTCATCTAGAACTATAGATCTTTTAAAATCCTACAAGAATTCGGTCTGGAAAATGTCGTAGGACAAACTGAGGTGCTGCGTGAACCTGGCACCTCACTTTGTCCTATGCGTTTTTTCGCTTTAAAGGCCAGAACTATTTGTTTTATCTATCAGGAACTGTAGAACTATTGAAAATAAACTCAGAACTGTCAACGTTTAGTGATTTTCCACCAAATGATGTGCCAGCTTCACACACACAGTTTTCTCACCTTCATGTAAAAACAAATTTATCATATAACTGTTTACTAAAACTAAATTTGTAAAGATTAGCAAAGGCCCCTACACAAGATGAGAATTATATGAACATGCTCAAATCTTTTACCTTCCTACAATAATGAATCTGTCACATGCTAAAAATAAACTTGTAAAAATTAGCAAGCTTTGAGAAAGGTGAGAACTTTATGAAATTAAAAAGTAATTTTCTTGTAAAAATTATTAATCAAACAACAAATAATAAAAAATATTTTTATAAAAATAGATTTTATTTCCTTTTGTTATTTAAATACTGATATGATAAAATCTAAAAAAATTAATTTTTTTGTTTTGCTTTATCATAACACTTTATCAACATTATATATAAGGTACTAATAATATATTATAACACGTTTTGAAATTTAAAAAACCATCAATTAAGTCAAAGAAACAAAATTTGAATATTTCATAAACAGCATTTCTGCAAACTGTACATTTATAAATTTAAGTACATTAGTATTATACCCCTATAAAAATTCATCAAAACTGGCCTTTTAAAATTGAGCTAAATATTTTAATAAGTGATATAAGCTGACATCATATATAATGCAAGATAAAATATAATTACTTTTTTTTATTATCAAGTAAGATTATTTTATGACTAATAATAATTTCTAAAAACTTTTTGCTATTACATAATGTGATATGCACATAACTCAAAATTAAAAAGTTGATAGTTATAATTATAAGTATCAACTTTTCAATATTGTGTGCACATAAATCATTATTTATCATTAAATAATATATTTAATAATAAATCTATTTGTATTATTAAACTTATTAAGAAATTCTTTTACTTAGATATTTATTAAAATAACTTAAGTACTGCATTTAAAGCATTGAAGTATTCAATAATCAAAAATTTCTTAATTCTCTTTATATATCTTTCTCTATTCCCTTTATGTACCTTTGTCTATTCCCTTTATGTATCTTCCTTTATCCCCTTTACATATCATAATTATTATAAGTACAATCTATACAAATATTTTTAAACATTAAAGATATGTATATTTGTTGGAAATAATTCTGTGATTTAAATTAGTAAATTGTTACTTAATGAATTACACTTTATATCAATGTACAGAAAAGATTGAAAAATGTAACAATATAATCTTAACACAAAAAACAAAGAAAAATTTGCTACACTAAAAATTTTATTTGAATTCAATAACTAACAAACTAATTATTAAAATTCAAAATTAATACTGAAGGAAACAATTTTTCTCACCAATTTGGCTCAAACTTTGCAATATTGTATATTTTGGTACATAGAACAAGAGTATGTAAGAAAAAATTGAGACAAAAGCAGGTAAAAGGAGTTATAAAGAGTTAAACTGATACTTGTGAAGTTAAGAAATTTGTCATCAATATGTATAGAACATGAGAACATGTTAAATGTTTTTTAATATATTTTTTATGTTTATATTTTGGACAATAACATGTAATATATGTATTGACAATAAAATAAAAAGTTACTTTCTTTGAACAATGACATTACCTTTCTAGTGATGATAAATTTAAATAAAGCAGAGTATCCAACCTGAGTGACAATCTTCATTATGTTTCAATATTCAAAAATCCTTTTTATTTGTTCTTACGTCTTTCACCTTACTAAATTGATGACTTATGATATACTACAATGATAAAATCTAGAACAATTAGCAAAGGCCCCAACGCAAACTACATATTACATTAATTTATCAGTAAAATGTTTCTTTATGTATTTCATTGTATATTTAATCCCAAACCTTGTATAATCTTTTCAGAATCTGTTATTTTAGTATTTAATGAATTCATTAATTAGTAAGGTAAAAAGTTGGATAAATAAATTTTTGAATATTGTATACGTAATCTAAAAGTTATTATTTTTCAATTTTTCTGTTTACTAAACTTGTGAACTCACTATATACTAAAATAGTAAAAGATCTGGAAAATTTAGCAGCAAAGGTCTCAATGCATTACACAAACCATAAAATATATGAAACACATTTAGTGATTTAATGAAGTAAAAGATTTAAAAATAAGATTCTTTTAACATATACGTGCTTCTGTGTATGCTCAAATAAACAGTTCCTGTGTCCGTATGTGCTATCAGTGTGACAGATTTCCTAACCCCACAAGTCTTTAGGGTTTTATAATTTTTTACCCGCTTGAGTGACAAATTTTTCTTACATATTCTAGGGACCAAAATACCCAATATTACAAAGTTTGAGCCAAATCGATGAGAAAGACAATTTCCATTAGTATTACCTTAAAATCGCATCGATAATATTTAGCCACATTGTTGTATTTACCTGGGACATATGCCTGGAATTAATACCGCGTATATTGCCAGCGTTTTTGATGACAGTGGACACGTCACTGCCGATTTCCTCACGTATCTTATTCTTTAGACTAGCAAACATGGTATAACGCGGCACAATTATTAAAGTCAACACGCGACAATGATGACGACACGTACAACACCACCTGTTAATCCGATGTAACGTCAATTCAATACGAGCGGCACTCCACACCTGAAATGTGTGCTCATCGAATTTAATTCGGATATTGAAGCGTGAGGAGTGTATCGTGCGTGAGCACAGCTTTATTTCTCATTGTATATTCGCTTCTCATTGATGCACGCACTGTTCAATGCAGTTGTAACTTATGAGTCCATCGTTTGCACTACGTTAACTTTTTATAACTGCGGTTACATTAGACACGACGTAGGCTGCGTTCCGAAATTCACTGCCAGTACTGAAAATCTATAGTATACGTAACGTGAACTATAGATTTTGGCTATGTTCCGATATTAACTGCCAGTACTGAAAATGTATAGTGGCTGCGTTCCGAAATTCACTGCCAGTACTGAAAATCTATAGTATACGTAACATGAACTATAGATTTTCAGTACTTGCAGTGTATATCGGAACGCAGCCAGTATATGTGACGTGAACTACAAATTTTCAGTACTACCAGTAAAAACGGAACACAGCCCATCAGTACTTGCAGTGTATATCGGAACGCAGCCGTACTCTAGGCATGTTCCGAAATTAACTAGCAGCACTATCAGGACTGCGTTCAAAAATTTTACTCGTCGGGTAAAGTAACTTTGAGTGACCAATCAGGATGAAGAAATCTTAAGAAATCTCAAGATTTCTTTATTCTGATTGGTCACTTAAAGTTACTCTACCCGACAAGTAGAATTTTTGAACGCAGCCCAGGGGGTCGATTGCGTATTCCAAAACCTAGTGAAAATGGTAAAAGTGAGCTCTCACTCGATTGGCTACTTTTCACCATAGTGGAAATGCGATATTTCCCACGTGACATTGCTCGGTAAGTATTTTGATGTCGAGTTCAATCAAACTGTGTCGAATTTGGTCGAGTTTGCGGAGTCTTGTATCGTTTTAGAATGGAGTACCTTTTACTTTTTATTGAGCAAGAGGAAAATGCGAATTAGAAAAAGAATTAGAAAAAGAAATTTAAATTTATCAAGAAGGAGACTGAGAGATACTCAGGATCATGGTGGAAGTAATAAGGTGTGCTTATGCGCACGTTTCTTGCAATATCCAATCACAAAACGTGACAGAAGTCCGCCATGTTTTGCACTTTTGACTGTGAACTAACTCACGGAAACACACCGACACAAGAATCTGTTTGTATGAGTTCAAAATAGACGATTTTTGTCACGATGCGCAGAACAGACGAAAATGTGTCCGCAATACGAGCACACCTTATTACTTCCACCATGCTCAGGATCCATTCGATATTCTAGATAATATATTCTAGATAATACATTGTAAAATTGTATAAAGTATATAAATAAATTAATAATTATATAAGTATATAAATAATAAATAACAATAAATAAATAATAAAATGTAAATAATATAAGTATATATTGTAAATAAATTATGCAATATTTACGCACCGTTTTTTTTAAATTGGTATCTTATTCGGAACACGCGTCGTCAATCGTCAACAGGAATGACTTTGAGATTATTGGAGATTATTTAACTCAGAGGCGACGCACCGTTTTTTAAAGGTTATGTGAAGTATTCTACCATTGCTTACACTCGCATTTGTGATTTTCACTCAGGGATATTGCATTTTCACTATGCTCATAGCCAATCGCGCGTATTTTTTTATGTGACATGAAAATACGAGAAGTGAGAAAAGTCGACAAAGATACACAATCGACCCCCAGTACTGCTTCATCGTTCTGAAATAGAGGGTATATTCCGAACGGTGTTAAAGGCAATAAGGGCTATAAAGGTTGGTTTATGCAGGCCGTAACCGCTAACTTATACCGAAATCTGTAAAAAATTGACCAATCATAATCGACTTATAGAAGAATAATCGATTATGATTGGTCAATTTCTTATAGATTCCAGCATAAGTTAACGGTTACGGTCTGCATAAACCAACCTTAAAGGATATAAAACACACTTTTCATAACCGTAACCATAAGACGTACCGTAAGAATTAGCCAATCACAGTCGAGAATTAAGAAATAAGATTCTGAATTCTCAATTGTGATTGGCTAATTCTTACGGTACGTCTTATGTAACGAGATTCTATAACTCCTTATGCCTGTTCTACAATAGCAGTAAACACAAGAGCGTAAGGTTGTAACGTAAGAAATGAAAATTTTTCATTCGCTTACGAGCTCTTAAAACCACGCCTTACAACCTTACGGTCTTGTGTTTATGCTATTGTAGAACAGGCTTTAAGGGCCTCGCACATGAAATGCGTAACATAACATAAGCACAACATAAAACCGACGGACCAATGAAAATGTTATGTAAATCAATATGGCGACTTTATGCTGAATGCTCATTGGCCCATAGGTCTTATGTTGTGCTTATGTTATGTTATGCATTTTATATGCGAGGCCCTTTAGCGACAATTCGGTATCGTTACAGCGTCGTTGCGCAGATATTATACATGGTAGAAAAGCTGCGCACCGACACGTAACGATATCCCTAGCTGTCGTTAAAGGGCCTCGCACATGAAATGCATAACATAACATAAGCACAACATAAGACCGATGGACCAATGAACATCCAACATAAAGTCGCCATATTGATTTACATAACATTTTTATTGGTCCATCGGTCTTATGTTGTGCTTATGTTATGTTATGCATTTCATGTGCGAGGTTCTTAAGAGTTACAGAATCCCGCTAATGGTTACGGTTATGGAAGGTGTGTGTTAAGTTTGATTTATACAGGCCTTAACCGCTAACTTATGCCGTAATCTGTAAGAAATTGGCTAATCATAGTCGATTATTTCTTCTATAAATCGATTATGATTGGTCAATTTTTTATAGATTCCGGCATAAGTTAGCGGTTACGGCCTGCATAAACCAACCTTTATAGTCTTAAAGGGCCTCGCACATCAAATGCATAACATAACATAAGCACAACATAAGACCAATGGGCCAATGAGCATCCAGCATAAAGTCGCCATATTGATTTACATAAGATTCCCATTGGTCCAGAGGCCTTATGCTACGCTTATGCTCTGTTATGCATTTCATGTGCAAGGCTCTTAACACACACCATCCATAACCGTAACCATAAGACGTACCGTAAGAATTAGCCAATCACAGTCGAGAATTCAGATTCTTAATTCTTAATTTTCGACTGTGATTGGCTAATTCTTACGGTACGTCTTATAATTACGGTTATGGAAGGTGTGTGTTATAGCCTTTACATTAGCCTGTCCATTAATGTAAGAGAGAAAATTTTAGTTGTCTCACTCACACTAATGGACACTGTGTTACACAGTGTCGACTTGTGTCGTAGCTGAAAAGCACCTCAATTGTTCAATGTTTTTAAATTCGATTAATTGATCATGCGATGTTTTTTTAATTAATTAATTGATTTTTTGATGTAGGTTTATTGGCTGCGTTCAGTACAGTCGTGAGCTAAAAGGTTGCAACCTTAGAACATATATTACTGGAAGGAACATAGGCTTAAAAAGTTGACACAGAGAAGATTGACAAGGATGGATATATAATGCGCTTAGTCGACAGAGCGCATGCTTAAAACAAAACAAACCGATGCGCGCGGAGTTGGGGGATATGAAAAGAAAACCACATATATGTTGCGATAAATTTTATTGTTCGTATAATATATATTATATTTATTGATTATTGAATAATATTAATTTAGTAAATTTGTGTCTTATATAATTATTTTTTTCACTTATTTGTTTGTTGGTATGGTGTATGCGAACTTGTAAATATTTTTTTATAATTAATCTAATTAACTGTGTTCTGTGATTTGAAAAAATATCTTGTTCTGAAATGTGATTAAAAATTTCTTTTTTGTTAAATACTATTGTATTTATTAATTGGAAAATGTTATTTTGAAATTTTGTAATATCGGAATTTTTCAAATTATTTTCTATTGGTCGATAATGCATTTCGCAAGTTCGACAAATTAATTGAACATCTTTTGATGAAATTGTTAATCCTCCTCTATTTTTGATACGATTAAGTGCGCATGTATCTTCCCACACAACACGCGTGACTGTTAGTCGACTAGTAGCCGACTTTTCTCAGTTGACTTAAAGGCGACTTTCAATAGTTGACTATAACTCGACAGCAATTAACTGTTTGTTGACTATTTGTCGATTTTTGAAAGTCGACAAATGGTTAATAAATAGTCGACTGAAATATAACTCAAAGTCGACGAAAACTTTGTTCTTTTTATGACAAAAGATCTTATACTCTTTTAAGTTATTTATATCTTTTCGACAAAGCGAAAAGATATAAATGATAGATATTTTATCTAGCCAAAAAGACAATATAAAAAGAAATCTTAGTTTTAATTTGCTCGTAGCTCGTTAGCGTCCCTTACGGAAATGAACTATTGGAAAGCTAATAATCACTATTGACTTACAATAGTGATTATTCATTCTCTAATAGTGATTATGTAGCATCTAATAATTGGGTTATTCGCAATAATCATTTCCTAATAGTTTTTGAATGAGTGATTATTGATTTCATAATGAGATTATTTGCAATAATCATTCCCCAATAGTTCTTTTATGAAATGATTATTGATTTCATAATCAGGTTATTTGCAATAATCACCAGCACAGTACTTTTAATAGTTAATATATAAATGATTATTAGTCGACTATTCACAATAAACCCAATAAGAACTGGATTGTTTTATACGTTTATTAAACGCAAGTATGGTATAAAACAGGTATAGATATGTGGCAGATACGTATATAGGTAAAACGGTTTTTATACGTTAGTGCAATATATAGTACGTTTATAATAATCGTTCTTATCACATATATATAATACGGAACGTATTTTATACGTTGAAAAATGGTTTATAAAATGCCAGAAATATTTATAACACGTATAAAAATACTTTCAAATACAATTATATACTAATTAAATAAACATTTCTTAAATACGTTTATGATTTGAAAAAGTTGTCCCTTTAAATAACCTATCAAAAATAGAATTTAATATCCAGGTATAATATACTTTTTAATGTAAATATGTTAATAAAAGTTTAAACGTAAATTATATTTATATGTTTTCATTGCAGCAATATTTAAACGAATAATAAACGTATTTTATACACATTCGGTATAGCTAATTAAAGGTTTATTGAAAACGTATATTATTTATGAAATGAAAAACATTTATAAATCATTTTAGAAATATCGAATATGGTTAAAATCCAAGACATTCAATTATTAATAGTTATTTTACACGTAAAAACATATTACGGTGCTCTCAAAAATCGAGCGATTTGCTTTGGTTTTGAATCTCAAACATAGACTTTGTACTATGTCTATGGTCTCAAAGCTTTTTCGCGACGCCAGTCTTCGCGTCTTCGCGGCTTGCGCGGCTTCCACTAGGTGGCCACGCCGCGGAAGATTTTCTCGTGAGTCGAGTGCGGCCACAAGCATTATATCTAGGCGCTACCGCGACTGTTTTTCTAAATCGCACTTCAGTAAAACTTTTGGGAATTAATTGTTGTAATCTCGAGACGAAATTCGCTTTCGTTCTTTTCAAATGTGATGTGTATGTGGTTCGCTGTTCCACATAAAATTTTATATTTTTACGTGTAAATAACAATTTGTATTGTTATTAAATCTTGTATATAAATGTTTAATTCAAATTTAATCTTTATTTAATCCTTTTGAACCAAAAGGAAGAAATATTTTTTTGGAAACTATAATTTATTACGTTTAAATTATTGATTTATCAATCGTATTTTATACGACTATATAAATTGTAGTGACTAATAGTCAACAAATAGTCGACTCACAGTCAACTTATTGTCAACTTGAAAAGTCGACTGACAGTCAACTACTTTTGGGACATTCGTCTACTATCAGTCGACTCACAGTCGACTGACAGATTGACTTAAGGCTCCTGACTCCTCAGCCGAGAACTCCGCGTTGACGGTAGCGACATTTCGTCGCGGACAAAATTAGAACTAATACACGTGAAACGTGACAGATTGACGATGAAATGTTATCGTGCATGTCATTTTGTTATTATGTGTTTCATTGTAAAAACATGACTTGTCTCGTATTTACCAAATTCGTAAAAATGGACCGCGAGTAAAGTTTCTTTGAATTTTATACATAAAAGTACATTTTTCACTCCTTTTAATAGCTATCCATGTGTTTTCCTGTCTGAATAGACGTCACTTTACGTGCTTTTTACGACTATTTACTGACTGCTAGGCGAAAAAAGGATAGTCGTGACCGATATTTAGAAGTGTTTTAAAGTCATCTGCTTAGTTTGTTTTATCCAAATTGGCTTTATTTACAAATGGCATGTCGGACAAAATTACGTGTCATTTCACGCAATTTCTCGCTTCTGACGTCACGACTTCAATATGGCCGCGGCGAGTACTCAGGAGCCTTAAAAGTCAACTCTTGCCTTTTATAGTCAGCTTAAAGTCGGCTCATAGTCGACTTCGTGTTGTGTGGGTTCACAGCCAAATAGCAATTGCACACAAAACTCACAATGAATTAATTTCTTTACTGCTTTGCTGACAAACCCACTTATATATTTTAAAGTATCCTCGACGTACGGCGTAAGTTTCCACATTGTGGATATATAATCGTGATCTGATACTGTGTCTTGTGACACAGTAGCAGATTCATCAAAAATGGAATCTGGTGAACATTCAGCATTACTACTTTCAACATTGAGAATTTCTATTCCCTCAAAATTTAAGCAATTTCCTTTTTCAGATCCGGAAATTTGATGCCTACCTAGAAGTCGTCTGTAAGCATTACGAAATTGATATGCTGTCGGATTATTATTAAAACCACCACGACTCCGTAATGCACTAAAAAATACCTCCAAATGGTCTTGACTGAGCTTATACGTTAACAAATATTTAAATTGTCCGTCCGTTTTTAAATTTAATAATTTAAATAGTTCAATAGAGTTTTGCAAACATATAATAAAACCCAAAAATCCAGTTTTTCTTTCCGAATTAATAATTGAACGTCCATCTTGCAATTTCAAACCTTCTATGTAAGCAATATAATGTTTTATCATGTCAATGACGCTATCTATATTTTGCAAACTGATTTTTTGACTAAAGGGATTTTTGCTAAAAATATTACGGCTATTCAAAATATCAAAACAGTTATTTATAGTTTTGCAAAATACTGCAGTATGACTAGCATCTGCAAAACCTATAATATTTTGATTTTCGCAATACGTCAGTGAATCAGCTACACTGTTACTTAATAACTGTGCAGCTAACCGAACATTCATTTTTTCGGCTTGCCAATTGAGATGTCTTTGCTTTAGCTTATTGCCGCATCTTAATCCTTCGCGCTTTTGCAAATCTTGGAGCATTTGCAAATAGTGCCACAGTATTTTCTGTTCTTGAGCATCAATCAACATTTTCTTTGATCCAAAACAATTTCTAATCAATTTGAGCATATGACATGCATCCCAGAAAACGAAAACCTATAAAAGATTTCAAAATCTAATACATTTCTTTTAGGTATTTTATTTCTTTTTTTTAAGTATTATTTGAATTGCTATAGATAAAATGTGTACCATTTCTTTGGTAACTGGATGTTCGAACCATGGTTGAAACTGCTTTCCATAATTAAAATTACATTTCAAATTGGTGCACATGCTTAAATTAACAGCTGCACCATCAAATGTAATAGAATTACATACGAGGTGTGTTCAAAAAGTATCGCGAATTTTGAATTTTCGCGGGTTACGTATATTCGAATTTCGATCTTTTTGTGGCGTTATGTTGGTACTCATGTCTCTCACTTATGCCGACAAGCTCGGCCATTTTGAATGTTCACTTAATTGTTGACAGCTGCTTTGCTTGCACGTGTTTTGGATCGTCTTCGATTTTTACCTATTCAAAAAAATGGATCAAAGAACCTGTATCAAATTTTGTGTGAAAAACGAAATTAAGTGCGCGGATGCATTCCGAATGTTGACTGTGGCATACGGAGAAGCTACCTTGGACCGAAGCAACGTTTATCGGTGGTACAAAATGTTCTCAGAAGGCCGAGAAGATGTGAACGACGAAGAGCGTGCCGGACGCCCGAGCACTTCAACAACAGACGAAAAAATTAATGAAGTGGAGAAAATGGTATTGGCCAATCGTCGAATCACCGTTAGAGAAGTTGCTGAGGACCTAAACATATCGATTGGCTCGTGCCATTCGATTTTTATCAATGATTTGGGCATGAGACGGGTCGCCGCGAAATTCGTACCAAAATTGCTCAATTGCGACCAAAAACAGCATCGCATGAACATTGCTAATGAGATGTTGGACTCTGTCCGCGACGACCCAAATTTGCTCCAGAGGGTCATAACTGGTGACGAATCGTGGGTTTATGGTTATGACGTGGAAACCAAAGCTCAATCATCTCAATGGAAGCTGCCGCACGAACCAAGACCGAAAAAAGCGCGCCAAGTTCGGTCAAATGTGAAAGTTTTGCTGACAGTTTTCTTCGATTGCAGGGGCGTGGTGCATCATGAGTTCTTGCCACAGGGTAGAACGGTCAATAAGGAATATTACCTGCAAGTTATGCGCAATTTGCGCGAAGCAATCCGCCAGAAACGCCCGGATTTGTGGAAGAACAAAAATTGGCTTTTGCACCACGATAACGCCCCTGCTCACACATCGTTGCTTGTGCGCGACTTTTTGGCCAAAAACAACACACTAATGATGCCGCAGCCACCGTATTCCCCAGATCTGGCCCTGTGACTTTTTCTTGTTCCCTAAACTGAAGAGGCCCATGAAAGGACGACGTTACGCTACGCTTGACGAGATAAAGACGGCATCGAAGGAGGAGCTGAACAAGATAAAAAAAAATGATTTTTTGAAGTGCTTCGAAGATTGGAAAAACCGTTGGCACAAGTGTATAATATCTCATGGGGATTACTTTGAAGGGGACAAAATAGATATTCATGAATAAATAAATAATTTTTGAAAAAACACAAAATTCGCGATACTTTTTGAACACACCTCGTATTGCACCCGTATTGTGTAACATTGTTAAACATTTAGATAATAAATTTGCTCTTTCAATGGAATTTAAACTATTTATAAGAAAATATCCTATCGGAACTTTCCAATTACTATTCAGTGCAACAGCCATAAATACCAGGGCGTTTTTAGCTTTTGGTACTTGTTCACTTTGATTATCATTTCCGTCGATACCTAAATCAGTGTAACCGTAGAATTTACAACCATCCCAGTGAATGTTTTCACGAATTGACATTTCGTCCATTGTAAGATTGACAATAACATTTTTCTCTTTTTTAACTTTTTGGGCAATTGAATCAAAAGCTTGTTTTGTAAAGCCAAGATTACCATCGATTACTTTATACCATTTAGCTATAGTTTTTTCGTGCGGCAACAAATTCTTAAACTGTTTTCTAACATAATTATACGCTTTTGCCGAATAAAAATGCAACGTCATAGCAAATGCTCTTAAACTGGGAGAAATTTTAGCCGTTTTTGACTGTAACTTTCTAGCGATAATATCCTTCATGCTATCTGATGTCATTGTTTACAAGGGAAAATAAAAATGTGAAAATAACAGTGAAAATAATATATTGATAAATACATACAATGTGTAAAAGAATATATTAAATAATCATACATTAGTAGCTTATTATTTTACAATTTCAAATAGCAACGATATTACTTTATATTAAAAAATCTCAGCATGATTAAAAAAATTATTTTATATACAATATACCTGTATAGTCATTTCTGCTTCTTCTGAAATCAATTTTCTGTCTTTTAAAAGCTTGAGTAGTGACTGTAAATGTTCGACCTTTTTAGTCAGTCTACGATTTTTCTGATTTAAGTTAACCACTTTCTTTTTCAAGGCATTTAATTTACTGACAACTATACCAAAGTTTCTTTTTGCACGACGGGGTGTATCAAATGCATGATCTATATCTATTTGCGAAACATAAGCTGGGCGCCATTTTTTCTGCTTAATAATGTTTGATTTTGGCGATCTAAGTGATATACATGTTTGATCCTCTACATTATGTTCCATGTGAATATCATTTACGAAATCTTCCACTGTTGCTTCTTCTTGTTGGGATTCTGGGTTCTCGTTCTTATCTTCTAACGGAACACATAGTTGTACAGATGCCGGAACAGTTGAAGAAGTTTCAGGAGAATCGAACATTTCATCTAGTTTTCTGAAACAAAATAACTTATATTTCAGATAATTAACCTACATTTTATCAATCTTTCATCAATCACATTGCAAACAAATTCGAGCACACTTGAGAAGGCCCAGAGGCCCCCAAGTTGCGGCCTACAGAGGGTAATAAGTAAATCATTGTATCAAAAAAATATGTACCTTTTTAATGATTTCTTTCTCTCTTTAGAAAGAAGCAACTCTGGATTTGATCCTTTTTTTAACATTTTTTTTTCTCCTTGAATATTTACAATATGAAAACATGATTCTTTAAAATGTTTTCCACATATTCGCGTGGATTTTGAAATATCTATTTCCTTTAATCCAAATGCTGCTAACCATTTTGTGCGGATTTCAAGGTTCTTCGGAAATCTATAAGAATTCCATATATTATTTTATTTATCACAAATACTACTCTCAGACACTTGTTTTTTTTTAATTTATTAATTGTTCATAATTTATTTTTATAGCTAGAAATAATGAAATAAATTAGCAATATAACTTCAAAATTCGCATTACCAGAGTTCAAGATTTCAATATATAATGCAGTTATACTTACACATGATAGGTAGACGCCTTATCTCGCTCTTTGCAGATATAGCAATACATCTATATCACCGCGTTCAAATCACTTATACAAAATTTTATTATTTTTCTCACTGTTTCTTTCCACTTACAATTAGGCTTAGCTGTTGCTGCTTTTCATAACCCCGCAGTGCTCGCGCGGCTCGCGCGTATCTATGGTTTTATTTATCGGAGCATGCGCATTGCCGACTGGGCGCATTCTATATCCATCCTCGTCAATCTTTTGCGTATTGTATCTCCATCTTTGTCAATCTTCTCTGCGTCAACTCGAATGTACACCCAAGGACTTTGATTCTGTCCATGGGGAAATTTTCCAAACTGAGAAGTCACCACTTTCTACATACTCGCAGTTCATGATTAATGAAACGACTAGAGCTTATTGGTCGTTACGTTAATCATGAAGTGTAAGTATGTAGAAAGATAGCGACTTCTCAGTTTGGAAAATTTCCCCATGGACAGAATCAAAATCCTTGGGTGTACAGAGAACATAGGTCTATGTTCCTTCCAGTAATATATGTTCTAAGGTTGCAACACATTGGTTGTGTTCCGATATTAACTGCCAGTACTGAAAATGTATAGTATATGTGACGTGAACTATAAATTTTCAGTACTGCCAGTAAAAACGGAACACAGCCATTTTCTTCGATGGTTAGATGGTTCGATTCTTAATTGGTTGGATCCACAGGTAAGAACCAATGACGTTCGCCATTTGATGAGCAAATCTACATTCCAAAAACAATCAAAGAAAACGTGTCGCAACCTTGTAGCTCACGACTATACAATGACCTTAGGCTTGTTTTCTATTCCTGCACTAGACTGCACTGGAACGTTCCTTCTTGCTTTCGCTAACTTTGAAACATCTATCTATTTTATTTTAAGTGTACACTTATTTAGAGAGTTCAGGAACAGAAAACAAACGGCTTGTTTACACCGAGCACTTGATACGCGTACTAACTCGTAACTTTCTATTAATTTATCTTACTTTCGACAATGCGTGTATACATAATACATATATTTAATTATCTCCGATTCATATTGTACCAACTTAATATACTATTTTTCAAATTTATTTCCGAAATTAAGATAATTTAATAGAAAATTACTAGTTAGTACGCGTATCAAGTGCTCGGTGTAAACTAGGACAATGGTTTTGTTTACACCGAATACTTGATACGCGTAATATTTAGTAACTTTCTATTCAATTATCTTAATATCGGTAATAAATTTAATGAATAGTATATTAAGCTGGTACAATATGAATCAAGATAATTAATTAAATATAGATATCACATATACATTTACACGTATTGTCGAAATTAAGACAATTTAATAGAAAGTTACTTGTTAGCATGCGTGTCAAGTGTTCGATGTAAACTAGGTCAATAGAATCTTCTTAACTATTATTTGATAATCGATGTTTCGTAACATAATCGATTGTGTTTGAGCGATTATTTATTTAATTGATAGTTTAATAATCGATTATTTAAACAATCGATTACTTGTCAATCGATTATTTAAAAACTCGATTAGTTATCAATCAATTATTTCTAACATCGTCTATCACTAGTTGACAGCTATGTAAACAAAGAAGTATTCCGTACTCATCGTTTAACCTGCAAACATTGTAATAAATCGTAGACGCTGTGTTAAACCAGAAAAAGATGTTAAAAATGTATTCTTTAGAAATACAAGATAATAATGAAATTTACAATTTTTTGTGCCAAAAGATATTAACAATTTAGCTCTTAGTGGTAAATATTGTAATAAATTATTACAAAAATAAAAATTTTTTCATAATTTTTAACTTTTCAGATCCATCATGTGCAGAAAAAACTGTAATTATGCAAAAACAAAAATATCCCGAGTTATTTAATAAAAGTAAATCTACAAAAACTAAAACATATGATAAAAAAGGTATTAAAATTGTACGGATCCGATAGCGCACGGTACAATAGCCCACCAACCAATCATCCTGACTTATCTAACCCAACCAACAGAAAAACTCTAGGAATCGGTCGCTGTGAGTGGTGGTGTGCTATCGGTCCCACTATCGGGATCCTAAAAATTTTCACAAAATTCCAATAGTATACTAAATTTATGTATCAAATATTTATGATATTTATGTTTGTTAAGAAAAATTTCTACATTTTTGTCATCATTCTTACTTGAACTAGAACTTGTAAAAGCCAAGAATCAAGTATCATCGCTTTATTTCTATTTATATTTACATATTTTATTAGAAAAAAAATAAATAAATATTTGTTCTTGAGACATATTGATTTTTACAGGTTAAATGATGATTGCGAAACCAAAGAGAAACCTGAGAGCGGCTATGTCGGTTTTTTTTTTATAACGCTGAAATTCCCGGCGCACTAACGGCTCACATTCATTCTGGCCAAAATGTTAATTAAAATCACATCTGTTTTGCGACTCTGTCGATAAAAATGGTTCAAGTCTGTGCTAAAATCATGTAATGGGGGTACCCCCATCCTTAGAACATATAGTACTGGAAGAAGCATAACCCTATCAGCCCCGTGCATTTGATTGTCCGAGAGTAGATTGACAAGGATGGAGATATGATGGTCCTAACTTGTAATTCGCATGCTCCATACAGATGCGTGCACGGTTGCCATCCAAGGCATCTAAGCTAACCTTCAATTGAGCTTTGTAAGTATTGAGTTGTATTGAGTTCAGGACGCGTAATCAAAAAATTCCTTTGGAAGAATTGAACACTATTTTACGAAATTGTGACAATAATGTATTGCTACATTAGCAAGGAACGAGATCAGGCGTCTACATATCACATGTAAGTTTAATTATTTACAAGATCTGTTTTTTAATCACAGAACAGAAATGATTAGATTAATTATTAAACAATATTTAAAGATTCGAATCCATCATACGAATAAGCAAAAGAAGCTTTTCGCTTTGCGAAAAAGATAATTATATCAGGCACAAATATACAAAATTTGTACTGTTCGATAACTAATAAATAAACATACAAATTATTATTCACATTTGAATGCGTTTTTATTCAGTTAATATAAATTATAATTTGTCACTTGTTACTTCAATATTTTTTTATCATAAATTAGTTTTTTATTGACCTTTATACATATACCGTTTTGTGGTGTCCAATTGGGTTTGTGCGCATCTGGGACCCTCCCCAGTATTATATGTTCTAAGCCCCCATCGTATGATTTTAGCACAGACTTGAACCATTTTTATTGACAGTGTCGCAAAATAAATATCATTTTAGTTTATATTCCGACCAGAATAGATGTGCGTCGTTAGTGCGCCGGAAATTTTAGCGTTACAAGAAAGAGGCCGTCATGGCCACTCTCAGGTTCCTCTCTGGTGGAACCATTGAACTATACTTTAACTGGAATGGGCACTAGTCGCCAGAAAACGTTACGAGAGAGAGCCATTTTGAAGGGCCACCTCTCTTTGTCAGTACAGTCACATTAGAAAGTTTTGCAGTACCGGCACATGAGGATTAGATAAACGAGCGACTTGGGCTGTGTTCTGTTTTTACTGGCAGTACTGAAAATTTATAGTTCACGTCACATATACTATACATTTTCAGTACTGGCAGTTAATATCGGAACATAGCCCTTGGAAGCTGTAGTAGTCCCAGTGGCAATATGGCTACCATTCATGACGTCATTGATGTTACTAGATGCTGTCGCAGTGCGCTGCGTACCAATAACGGAACGGATTTTTCACCACTGCCAGTACTGGCAGTTATATCGGAACACAGCCTTGAGTGACGTATGTACAGTCATGTTCATTATAGTTGCGACACTTTTTCTTAGATGCGTCTCTGAACATGCAACTATAACAAGAGCTGAGAACATGATTGGTTCTTACTTATGGATCCAACCAATTACTTTCGCCGCTCTATAAGCAAAGCTACATTCCAAAAACCATCAAAGAAAAAGTGTCGCAACTATAATGAACACGACTGTACAGTCGTGTTCATTATAGTTGCGACACTTTTTCTTAGATGCGTTTCTGAACGCGAAACTATAACGAGAGCTGACAACGTGATTGGTACTTACTTGTGAATCTAACCAATTACGTTCGCTGCTCAATGAACAAGGCTACATTCTAAAAATCATCGAAAAAAAAGTGTCGCAACTATAATGCAGGCGACTGTACAAACATAAATAAAATTTTTCCTTTATATTTAACACTGTCTGTAAAAGTTAATTTTTTTCTCGTTTCCACGAATTCCGTTACATGCTGTATCAACATGAAAATAAAGAAGAAATTTAACTTTTGAGTAGGAATGTAAGGTGAATGCTGACGCATGCGCAGAGGATGCTTAGAAAAAGAGAGGTGGCCCCTCGCATCATGCTATTTCTATAACGTTTTCCGCTTACGGATGTAATATAGCAGTTCCAGTTATAGTATAGTTTAATGGGCGGAACACTTCTCCGTTTAGTTAAACAGCTACCAACTTTTAGAAAAAAAATTAAGCCAAACATACACCGTTCAGAATATACCCTTAGGATTGGTTTATAATAGTCGTTACGTAAGAAATTCACCAATCATAGTCGATTATTCTTTTATACATCGACTATGATTGGTCAATTTCTTACGGTTACGACTATTATAAACCAACTTTTACGAAAAAAAACTATTGCCGGCCGTGTGATTATTACACGTGTCTGTGTGATTATTACTGGTAGCTCTGTAATTATCAAGGCAAATATTATTGCCTCTATAATAATTACTAGCAACGGAATACAGACGTGGATATTGGGCGGATCCCGATAGCACACGGGACCGATAGCACACCACCATTCACAGTGGTTCATGCCTAGAGTTTTTCCTAGAGTTAGTTGGGTTAGATAAGTCAAAATGATTAGTTAATGGGCTATTGCACCGTGCGCTATCGGATCCCGTCCGGATATTATTCGCCTGTTGAGTATTACTAGAAAGACCACTGCATATGTAATAGTCCTAGTTTACACCGAGTACACCCAAGCCGTTTGTTTTCTGTTCCTGAACTCTCTAAATAAGTGTACACTTAAAATGAAATAAATAGATGTTTCAAAGTTAACGAAAGCAAGAAAGAACGTTTCAGTGCAGTCTAGTGCAGGAATAGAAAACAAGCCTAAGGACTTTGATTCTGTCCATGGGGAAATTTTTCAAACTGAAAAGTCGCTATCTTTCTACATACTTACAGTTCATGATTAACGTAACAACCAATAAGCTCTAGTTGTTTCATTAATCATGAACTGCGAGTATGTAGAAAGTGGTGACTTCTCAGTTTGGAAAATTTCCCCATGGACAGAATCAAAGTCCTTGAGTGTACTTGATACGCGTACTAATTAGTAATTTTCTATTAAATTATCTTAATTTTGGAAATAAATTTAAAAAAATAGTATATTAAGTTAGTACAATATGAATCAAGATAATTAAATATATGTATTATGTATACACGCATTGTCAAAAGTAAGATAAATTAATAGAAAGTTACGAGTTAAGGTGCGAATTCATGCAGCGATAAATCGCTGGCGACTTTCCCCTTCTACCTCGATTTTCCCCTTCTACACATATTTGTGCCGAATCCGTTGGAATCCGTCGACAAATCGTCAGAAGTTCAACTTGGTTGAACTTCAGCGACAAGTCGACACAATCGTGAGCAGTATAGAATCTTCAAATACCAGTTTAGGAACGGATACGTGAAAAAAGCTATGATCCTGACGGTCTTTTAAGTATGGAGCTACCCAATACTGTTTCTTTTCGTAATGCCGTTTCTGTTGTGTTTTTTGCAATTCCAACATTATAGCACTTGTAATCACTATTCGTCGCTTTTTAATTGCTCTTGCTATTGCTGTTCCCAAAATATTTGCGCATTCAGCAGAATACACCTTATTTGAACGTATTGTCACTTTCATTTTTCTTCACTCTTCAATTTCTATTAAAAATAATACTTATTACTCTGTAATTATTAACTAATAATTTACTGAGTTGATTGCGCCTATTGACACTAAACGCCTATTGCGCCTTTTGCAATCAACTCAGTAAATTATTAGTTAATAATTACAGATTAATAAGTATTATTTTTAATAAAAATAATACTTATTTTATTTTATACTTTTTTAATACTTTTTTTTATATTTATTATACTTTTAGTCGCTAGCGATTTGTCGCCACATGAATATGTACACCCAAGGACTTTGATTCTGTCCATGGGGAAATTTTCTAAACTAAAAAGTCGCTATCTTTCTACATATTTACAGTTTATGATTAACGTAACGACCAATAAGCTCTAGTTGTTTCATTAATCATGAACTGCAAATATGTAGAAAGTGATGACTTCTCAGTTTGAAAAATTTCCCCGTGGACAGAATCAAAGTCCTTGGGTGTACTAGGAGAAAAGCGACAGATACTTGACGCTGGCGTTACTTTTCCCCCACTTCTTCCAAGTCGCCAGCGATTTATCGCTGCATGAATTCGCAGCTTTAGGGCCAGTTTCACAACTTAGTTTAACCGGAGTTTAAACGTTTAAACTTGGTTTACGGTAAATATTGTGTCCCACACCTGTCTTAAACCTCGGTTAACGTTGTTAAACTGCGGTTAAAGTTGAACGGCGAAATTCGGGCGTTTAAGGTAGATAACCGAGGTTTAATACTGCAGCGCCACTGCTTTCAGTAATCTTTCGAGTATTGTACTTCATGGCTGATATCTCCACGGAATTGTAAAAAGGTTATGTTGCAAGATATGGCTCTGGAATATATGTTATCGTCATCTGACGATGAAGATTTTGTGCAAATAATAAATCGACGCCCGAGAATAATTAGAAGACGACCGTCATATTTTGAAGAATTTGATGACATTGATTTTTATGCTCGATTTCGCTTAACCAAGGAATCTGTTACTGCAGTCTTAAGAGAAATCAAAGAAGAAATTTCTCATAAAACAGAACAGTAAAAATAGTTTTGTAATATTATTAAATTAGTACTTATAGATTACATACTATAATTACGATGACCATATATGTGTTTTTCCAAAGAACAGTTTTTTTTTATTTCGAGTGGCTGTCTTTTAGATTTATTTATTTTTTTCAAAACTCAATTTTGTCTTTCATTCTAATCTGTTGTTCTTTATTTTATGAGAAATTTTTTTCTAATTAGTGTTCCAATGTTTAATGTACTTAATAAAGTGTAAATTTTTACAGTAACAATTGAATTTAATTGTTTAGTTCAAACTGATTTGGAAACATGTAAGAAGAAAACTTTAAAACTTTTAAATTTGTTCATTATTTTTTGCCTTGGTGTATAGAACCTGTAATATCTCATTCCCTACTCTTCGGTAATAACCAATCACACTACTTGTTCTAGAAGAAAGATAAGTCTGTTGAAGTTTCTTCGCATAGATTATAGGTTTACGTAACCTAGAGTTAAAATCTGGTTGTGAAACGCGATAGAAGTTTAACCGTGGTGTTAAACTTGACGGTAGTTCAACTAAGCTCGGGTTAAACCCAAAGTTGTGAAACTGGGCCTTAGTACGCGTATCAAGTGCTTGGTGTAAACTAGGCGATAACTACTGAAGGTACGAATTACAGGCAAATATATTACTAAATGTCGCTCATGATTAACTTTATTATATATATAATATAAGCAGAGATATTGAAAATATTATTGCAAATATAAAAACTTAAAAATTTTTTTATATTATTTAGAAGTTTTAAATATTTTCTTCAAATAAGGCAGCAAGATGTTTTTGTATAAATGTTACGATTCAGTGGATTTATTTGTTCGGTCGCTTTTCAGCCCGCTTGGAAGAGAGAATGAAGAAAGATTGAGTAAATAGAGTCTGTGTAAAAAAATGAAAGAACTGCTTTATTTGACACGGACGTTTTACCCAAGACATCTAGTGAGAGACTAAAACCTGCCGCAGACGATACGTTTTTTCTTACGGGATTGCTTACGTGCTCCTATACTAGCAGTCTTACGTGCTCCTGTACTGGAAATAGGTAGCTTACGGGCTACGCTACTGGCTCGCATACTGGATTTTTGTAATAGATCATGTCCTATTTTTCTTACGTGATTCTGTACTGGTTTTTTTGTGAAAACCAATCAGGACGCAGTCTGTATAGTTTATACTGGGTTATACCAGGGCACGTATTATGCATTTGTTCGGAATCGATTCCGATCGAAATTATTTCATTTTCCCCTAAATTTCTATTGTGTTTTCTAGGGAAAACGGAATAATTCCAATTGGAATCCATTCCGAAGAATTCCTTAATACGTGCTCAGAGGGTCGATCATGAAACTTTTTCCCTAGGGCGGAAACGTGAAAAGTGAAAATCTTTACCATTGAAGTTAATGGAGAAATTTTTCATTTTTCACGTTTCCGCCTTAAGGAAAAAGTTTCATGATCGACCCCCAGGTTATACTGTCAAAGTGTTGTCAAAGTTCAAACGTGAATTCACTTCATAAACATGACATCGTGCAGAAATGAAAAGACTTCAAAATAGTCCAAAGAAAGTATTTTATGTTTAATAGAGGCCTACTAATAGGAAGCATGTTTATATGCGATAAACACACCAAATTACCATAATAAACACAGTAAAAGTGAGGCATTAAAGAATGTATTGACTGTCGACTCCATAAACGTCAGCAATATTTATTTCGTTGTCGCAATTTTTCAATAATTAAAAATAATGCAATAGCAATTTTACGACAATGTACAGTTGTGAGCTAAAAGATTGCAACACATTTTCTTCTATGATTTTTGGAATGTAGACTTGCTCATCGAATAGCGAACGTAATTCTTATCTGTGGTTCTTATCTGTTGATCCAACCAATTATGTTCGTCGATTAATGAGTAAGTCTACATTCCAAAAACCACCGAAGAAAATGTGTTGCAATCTTTTAGCTCACGAATGTACACCCACGGAATTTGATTCTGTCCATGGGGAAATTTTCCAAACTAAGAAGTCGCTATCTTTCTATATACTTACAGTTTATGATTAATGTAACGACTAGAGCTTATTGGTCGTTACGTTAATCATAAACTGTAAGTATATAGAAAGATAGCGATTTCTTAGTTTGAAAAATTTCTCCATGGACAGAATCAAATTCCATGGGTGTACACCCAAGGACTTTGATTCTGTCCATGGGGAAATTTTCCAAACTGAGAAGTCATCACTTTCTACATACTTGCAGTTCATGATTAACGTAACGACCAATAAGCTCTAGTCGTTTCATTAACCATGAACTGCGAGTATGTAGAAAGTGGTGACTTCTCAGTTTGGAAAATTTCCCTATAGATAGAATCAAAATCCTTGGGTGTACACCCAAAGACTTTGATTCTGTCCATGGGGAAATTTTTCATACTGAGAAGTCGTTATCTTTCTACATACTTACAGTTCATGATTAACGTAACGACCAATAAGCTCTAGTCGTTTCATTAATCATGAACTGCGAGTATGTAGAAAGTGGTAACTTCTCAGTTTGGAAAATTTCCCCATGGACCGAATCAAAGTCCTTGGGTGTACATCACCCAAGGACTTTGATTCTGTCCATGGGGAAATTTTTCAAACTGAGAAGTCGCTATATTTCTACATACTTACAGTTCATGATTAACGTAACGACCAATAAGCTCTAGTCCATTGAACTATATTCTAACTGGAATGGGCACTGCCATATAACGTCTGTAAGCGGAAAACGTGATAGAAATAGCATGATGCGTGGGGCCACCTCTCTTTTTCTAAGCGTTCTCTGCGCATGCGTTAGCATTCACCTTACATTCCTACTCAAAGTTAAATTTCTTCTTTGTTTTCATGTTGATACAGCATGTAACGGAATTCGTGGAAACGAGGAAGAAATTAACTTTTACTTAAAAAGTTACTTAAATACTTAAAAAAATATAATACAATTTTGCTTTTGTTTTATTTATGTATGTCATTCAAGTCGCTCGTTTATCTATTCTCATGTGCCGGTACTGCAAAGCTATCTAACGTGACTGTACTGACAAAGAGAGGTGGCCCTTCGAAGTGGCTCTCTCTCGTCACGTTTTCTGGCGGCTAGTGCCCATTCCAGTTAGAGTATAGTTCAATGCTCTAGTCGTTTCATTAATCATGAACTGCGAGTATGTGAAGAAAGTGGTGACTTCTTAGTTTAGAAAATTTCCCCATGGACAGAATCGAAGTCCTTGGGTGTATAGTCGTGAGCTAAAAGGTTGCAACACATTTTCTTCGATGGTTTTTGGAATGTAAACTTGCTCATCGATAGGCGAACGTAATTGGTTGGATCCACAGGTAAGAACCAATGACGTTCGCCGTTCGATGAGCAAGTCTACATTTCAAAAACAATCGAAGAAAATGTGTTGCAACCTTTTAGCTCACGACTGTACACCCAAGGACTTTGATTCTGTCCATAGGGAAATTTTCCAAACTGAAAAGTCGCTATTTTTCTACATACTTGCAGTTCATGATTAATGAAACAACTACAGCTTATTGGTCGTTATGTTAATCATGAATTATAAGTATGTAGAAAAATAGCGACTTCTCAGTTTGAAAAATTTCCCCATGGACAGAATTAAAGTCCTTGGGTGTACAGTCGCTTTCATTATAGTTGCGACACTTTTTTTTAGATGCATTTCTGAACGAGCAACTATAACGAGAGATGAGAACGACTGTAATTGCGGAGGTTAGCGCGAAATGTCAAACGTTGATATACAAGGTGTCACAAAGAAAATCTGGGCACCTTGGAGGAAATATAAGATAAGTATACTCGCAAATATTTTTCAAATAGAGTTTATAAAAAAATATTAGCACATTTTTCGTATAGGATCGGCTTTGGTCTAATTGAGCTTTATATATTCGTCATTACAGCAACGATGAGCTGAGATGCTTAGATGTAGTTAAATAAATTATAACTACAATAAATATAAAAAATTAAAATTTTAAATATTTGTTACAGTTATAATTATAATTTATTTAACTACATCTAAGCATCTCAGCTCACAAAGTATATTTTCTTATTAACAAACAATTTATTAGCAATTTTATTTTATTTTTTTTAGTGCTACTTATCTGACGTATCAAATGCTTCAATTTACTTCTTTTCGATTACATTGTGAGTAATTTTCTTTAATTTCTAATGGACAACTGACTTTATTACTAAATATTCTTTTGGAATGTTTCAGAAATTTGACAGATCAAAATTGAGGTTAGAACGGCTAGCTGTCAAAACACTACTAACACTACTTCTTCTTCTTTTAAAATTGGCACCCGTCCCCAGTGTGGTAATTATGAAGGAGACGGTCCTTCTCACCGATTTTGATAAAATTTTACATATTTGTTCATTTTGAAACATACATTAAGAATCTAAAAGAAAAAATCGTCGCTCTCAAGGGGATAAAAAGTTATAAAGTATTAAATAACGACGTTTGTGAGGTTAGGAAATCTGTCACACAGCAAAATTAATTATCGCACCTGAAAGTAAATGCTTAAAAGGGGGAGGGGCTTCGCCCCTCCCCCCCCCCCAAATCTAACCCAACCCAACCCGTGTCCCAGTTTTAATTCAAAAATTGTTTTGCGTGGAAGTTGAAAACCCATGTGGCGGGGGGTTTTCAACTTCCACGCAAAACAATTTTTGAATTAAAACTGGGACACGGGTTGGGTTGGGTTAGATTTAGGGGGGGGGGGGGGAGGGGCGAAGCCCCTCCCCCTTTTAAGCATTTACTTTCAGGTGCAATAATTAAAAAATATATTCGGTCTCTCTATGCCGTCAGTGTGACAGATTTCCTAACCTCACAAACGTCGTTATTTAATACTTCATAACTTTTTACCCGCTTGAGAGCGACGATTTTTTCTTTCAGATTCTTAATGTATGTTTCAAAATGAACAAATATGTAAAATTTTATCAAAATCAGTGAGAAGGACCGTCTCCTTCATAATTACCCCCAGTGTTTAGGGCAGGGACGATTTGGCCATTGCAGAAAGTTGTATGGGAAACAAAAGGCTTAAATAGGAATACAGAATATGATTGAACAAAAAGTAAGGAGGATTGCGTCAGCAATCCTAACCGCGCTTTTTCACTCTATTACAAACACGCTTACTGGTACACGGCTAACCAGCGACCCAAGACTACTAACACTACGATACATTCATGGCCGCGCGCGACATTCGGTCATGAACGTAAAAATGACCAAGAAAGAAATGAGGTCCCCAAAATGGGTGACCCAGGCATTAATGGCACGGTCTGTACAACTGTTGCAATAATTTCATCCATCTCATCTATCTCATCCATATTTAAGTGTGCCGCTTCCATGAAACAAATTTCAGTTGCTCAGCCCGTACGAAAACTCGAACCGTGTGAAGCCACGGCCAGTAGCACTACCAGTACCGTTGCCCGTACGGTAGCAACATTGAACTATACTCTAATTGGAATGGGCACTAGCCGCCAGAAAACGTGACGAGAGAGAGCCATTTCGAAGAGCCACCTCTCTTTGTCAGTACAGTCACGTTAGAAAGTTTTACAGTACCGGCACATGAGAATAGATAAACGAGCGACTTGAATGAAATACATACATAAATAAAACAAAAGCAAAATTGTATTATATTTTTTTAAGTATTTAAGTAACTTTTTAAGTAAAAGTTAATTTCTTCTTCGTTTCCACGAATTCCGTTACATGTATCAACATGAAAACAAAGAAGAAATTTAACTTTTGAGTAGGAATGTAAGGTGAATGCTAACGCATGCGCAGAGAACGCTTAGAAAAAGAGAGGTGGCCCCTCGCATCATGCTATTTCTATCGTTTTCCGCTTACGGACGTTATATGGCAGTGCCCATTCCAGTTAGAGTATAGTTCAATGGGTAGCAAGTAAGAAAATCCAGTTAGAAATCCAGTAAGAAAAAACGTATCGTCTGCGGCAGGCTTAACTAATGATAAGCCGCTGGACTGTATAAGAAACAAAAAGTCTGTTCGTAAACTTCGCGGCCGTCATGCACATTCGCACAAACACGCCCCAGCCAAAAATGACTTATCGAATCGATGTCGAATTGACGTCGAAACCATCGAAATTATATCAAATCAAAATAATGATCGAAATTTGAGGCTGTTTTGATGTCTGTGTTTTATATAATATTAAAAAAAAACAAGTTATTTGTAACATCTACTTATCAGTAGACTAAATTATAACTTTCCCATTTAAGTACCCCGTCAGCCAAACGTGAACAAACAGATTATTCGGAGAGTCTGCTATCACTTTCTGTTACCAGAAAGGCAACAGATTTCACACAGACTCTGCAATATCTGTGGTGTCAGCAAACTGCTGTCAGAAATTGGACAGAAACTGTTGGCATTTAATTTCAGCAGAAATCGAGCACATAGTGTTGACAGGATTGTTGTCAGATTGGCGACAGAAATCAAGCATAACCTGTGCAACACAATCTAACGGCAGACTGGCAGCAGAAATCGAGCACCGCGTGCTGACAAGATCTGACGTCAGATTGGCAGCAAAAAACGAGCCAGATCTACGTGACAATCTAACAGCAGACTGGCAGCACCACGCGAACACGCCATGCTGCCAGCAGCTTATGTCAGATATGCGACAGAATTAGAGCAAGATCTACACAACACAATCTGACGGCAGATTGTTAGCACCAATCGAGCACCCCGTGCTAAGAGAACGTGACATCAGATTGACAGCACAATTCAAGCATAACCTGCGTAACATAATCTGACGGCAAACTGACATCACAAATCGAGCACCCCGTGCTGTTTTGCATATTAATTTTTAAATTGTGACGTAACTCTTCATGAATTTATTGAGGGCCTTTTCAGACAAACTTGCATAATTGCACGCATAAATAACATATGCATAAAGAAAGTGATTAATCCATTTTCTTATGCATTTGCTTAATTATTGGACAAATCAATTTCTTTATGCATATGTTCTGTCTGTTTCTATTTGCATTCTATACGCCGCAATTTCTATCTGCACCTGTCTGAGATTGCGTATAGAAATCCTATTCGTATCTATTCGCATGTATTTGTCCAGATTTCTATCTGCATCTGCCCGCATATATAAATAATTAAAACCCGTTCCTGGCCATAGTCTGACTAACAAAAATATTCAAAAAAATTCATGACCCGATTCATCCGTCTTCGCCTGTAAGTGCCGCTGGTCGCCGCTAGGTGGTGACCAACTCATAAGTAAAATGTGATCTTTTTGATATATATATCGGAACGGTGACCAGCAACGAGCGCAACTTGCATATAAGCAAAACATGCTTTCTGTTTAGCTATTATTCTGTTAAATTCTCTTTTATATCTTTATTTGAAGATGATGTCTACTACTCATAGCGAGTTTCTACATAAGGCATACGACGAAAAATGGTGCATACAATTGTTAATTTCATATAATATCCCTGATAGCCACCTGTCTGTGTTGTTGCTGTAATATTGCCGAAAACAAAGGGCATTAGTTTTCAGCAAATTTAGAACAAGGTGTGTGCCTCATTTGCCTTTGGTTTGACATCATATGAATTCAGCACGTTTTGCTGCCAATATGGTGCGTATTTGCTGTCAACGGTTTATCGCTATACATAAAAAGCAACATAAGAGCAAGTTGCCAACAACATGTGCTGAGTCATAAATTTCAGCAAAAATTCAACAACATGTCGAAAACGGTTAAATATATGTTTTGTACTTTTTTTTGTACTTTTTTTTCAAATATATAAAAAATAAATAAGTTAATTCTTCTTTCTGCTGAATTGTCACCACCCTGCCAAAAATGTGCGATAAAACCGATTAAAAAAAAGTAATCCGAATCGATTGAGATTTCTACACCAAAAATACGGTATTAAGACCGATTGAAAATGAGATCGGAATCCAAATAGATTTATTAAAACAGAATACATTAATGTAAAAATAATAAATGTTTAGTTTACAAAAAAGTATTTCTTGTATCCTTTTCGTTAAAAAGAATTAAATTTAAATTAAACATTTAATTTATGTATAAGATTAAATAACAATACAACAATTGTTATTTACATATAAAAATATAAAATTTTATGTGGACCAATGTTCCACACACACGTTACGTTTGAAAAGAATGAGAGCGAGTATTTGTCTCGAGCTTACAACAAGCAAGTCCTAAAAGCTTACGGAAGTATGAGCTGGGATGACCGCCGCGGTGGCACCTAGATATAACGCCCGTGGCACTCGACTCACGAGAAATTCTCCTGCAGCGTGGCCGCCTAGCGGTGACGCCAGCACTCACTTGTTAAATCCATTTTAATCCGATCTCATAGCTAAGTAAATAATT
This sequence comes from Solenopsis invicta, assembly GCF_016802725.1. Lineage (NCBI taxonomy): Eukaryota > Metazoa > Arthropoda > Insecta > Hymenoptera > Formicidae > Solenopsis > Solenopsis invicta. The sequence goes on from NC_052665.1 coordinate 24,995,623, forward strand.
AATTTACACCTGTTTATTTATTTCATTACACACGCTCGCGTAAACACACAATCACATACGCACACGCGCGCACACACACAAATCATTTTCGACATTTTATTTGGCTACAAGACAATAATTAATATATTTAATGTTTTTAACAAATACACGACAAAAGCACAGCATCATTATCTTTTTTTTATTATCGTCACGTTGCTCTTATGTTGTTGAAAATGATTGATAAAGCAAAATGTTTTCCACGAATAGAAGTCATTTTGTTGGCAACAGAATAAGCAACAGTTGCTCTCCGTTTGCTTTGAATCTGCTGACATAAAATGTCTCAAATCTGCTCTCATGTTGTTGAATATGTAGGACTATGCGTTACGTTTTCAACAAATACACAGCAACTAGTCGAAAATTCATGCTCAGCATTAAGTTGCCTGATTTTGCAAAACATGCATGGCTATCAGGGATATTTAAAGAAAAAATGGAATGTCCGACATGTGGTACAAATATAAATTTGAATGTCGACACATTAGCATTTCGTTGTGGAAAGAGAAGCACTGTAATGGTTATTAAAAAGAAAAGGAAATCAGTAACGTGTGGTTTCTTTCAATCAGTAAAATCGAATACATGGTTCCACTTTGTGCGTTTACCAATTTCAACAGTTTTAAAATTTATTGCACATTTTTTATGGATTCCTGTTCCAAGATACAATTATATCTGCGAAGATCTTGGTCTGTCAGCAGAAACGATTGTTAACTGGAGTAGTTACTGTAGAGAATTGTGCGTGTATTGGACAGAACATAATTCTCAAAAATTAGGTGGGCCCGGTGTAATCGTCGAAATAGACGAAGCAAAATTTGGGAAACGTAAATATAACCGTGGACGTCTAATTACTGGAAAATGGGTTTTCGGAGGCTATGAACGAGGCACAAAAAAAATTTTTCTTGTGCCTGTTGAAGACCGCACTGCCGATACACTATTAAGCTGTATTAAAGAATGGATCCTTCCTGGTACGACAATTATGTCAGACAAATGGAAAGCATATAATTGTTTATCGTCAGAAAATTATAAGCATTTGTCTGTAAATCATTCCATTAATTTTGTAGATTCAGATACAGGTGCACACACGCAAGCTATCGAACGTACCTGGCGAGAAGTGCGTAGCAATATTTCGAAATATGGCACGAAAGAACCACACTTGATTTCCTATCTTGCGGAATACCTTTTTAAACGTGCATATTCATGTCATGAACGTATTCACGCATTCTTTCAATTAATGAAAGAATTTCAAGAACACATGATAGCTGATAATTTTGTCGATGAAAGTTTAATCAATATTGATACTTCAATCGACGATTAAGCAATATGATTTCACACACACACGTGGTGGTTTGGAGTCACAAAATACTGCGAAAATGACGAGTCGCAGGGTCCATGCACGTGTAATAATTACACATGCACTCACACATATTTAAAAGTATGATTACGCGTATACCGTTGGTATTACGAAAAATATGCATAGAAGCTTTATTGTAGACAATTTCAAGAGCTTCATTTTTTATTTGACACTTTTTTCTAGGAAATCAATATTTTTCGAGATATATGCAAAAGAATAAAAAAAAACCTTTCTTTTTGTATTTTCAAGATGAAATATGGCCGACCGCCAAATTAAAATACGAAATTCGTTTTCAGGAATCAAAAATACATAAGAAAAATGTGAGTTCATTTAATTTTTAGCTGCTGTAGCTCTTCCGAAGTTTTACCCATATATTTTTATTGATGATACTATTCTTAATTTTATTTTAATTTTTGCAGAAAATACACTAAAAACAATTTCCCCGATATCCCTACCAAAATGTTCTTACATTAAATCAAAGCAACAATGCGAAGGTAGTTTAACCAAGACATCACAATCGCAAATAAATAAGCGTGCTACATTCTCAACCAACTACGAAAAAACTTGTAAGTTTATGTAAAGGCTTTTTTACCTGTGTTGCCAAGTGATTGAGAAATTGACCAGTAAGTATCACGTCTAAAAAGCGGTTGATTTGAAATTTAAAGCGGTAGATTATAAATTTCAGAAGTTTCATGTAATACATAAAACTTATATTTAGAAAAAGTTATTATAATTATAAATAATACGATGAAAAAACGGTAGACCTAGCAACACTGCTTTCTACAGTAAGCTATTAGTAGGTATTATAAGTCACAAGCAATAAGAATTGATAAATTACAGTCAAATATTCTCTTTAAATTTGACTGCGATTGGTCATATTTTTTCTAATTATAACAATCATCATTGCTATCAATTGTGTATAATTTTGTTTGTTTTGCAGTAGACTCTACTCCAAAACGGATCAATGATTTGAACGGTATGAAAAATTATTTGACTTGAGTAATACAGCTATGTGTATATATTCACTTGGAAATCCTATTTGTAACTTTATTTAAATTTTTGTAGAAAAGCAACACAAGTCTAAAAAATTGTTCGGCATCTCGTCAGCTAATTTTAGGAAAACCAAGTCTGCAATGATGGAGCGTCATCAAGAATGGCACGATGAATGTTACCTATCTGACATACAAGGTATACATACACAGTATCAATAATTTAAATATAAATGTGTATAATGTTAATATTAAAATGTAAAACGTTATTACGATTTCTTAAAATCATAGTTTCTTAAAAAAGTAATAAATTTATTTCTAACAAGGGGAGGATCAGGTGAGTCACCCTGGGATTTTGATCCCAATTTTTTTAGTTATTCTGGAGACGAAAAAAAAGTTTACGTCTCCCGGCGTTTGATCGAATAGGCCTTAGTTTCGAAATAATAAATTTGTGAAAATTGGTCATATCGCGGCGCGTTATATGAGCCTTCCCGGTAAATGTTCTCTCAACCAATGCAGTCGGCTCCGTGCATTAGGTGCTCGCTTCACAATCATAAGATTCGGGTTCGCTCCCGGAAATGTGCAATATTTTTTTTTTTTAATAAGTATATTTATCTTGGTAATATTGATATAGCATGCAAATTTCTAAAATAGAAAATTTAATTTAATATCACTTTCTAAACATTAATTTAAATTTAATTTGAATTCAAGTAATAATATTTGAAATAATAAATAAGTAATAATAACAATAATATATAAGTTATTTGAAATGGATAACATATAAAGGCAACGTATTTAAATTTTCAAATTGTTTAATTTAAAATTTAATTGGAAATAATATTAACAGTATTTTAAAATTCTAGTTTTTAAAATAATTATTTGTGGAAAAAGAATACCAGTGTTAAATTTAAACAATTTGAAAATTTAGATACGTTTCTTTTATATATTATCCATTTCAAATAACTTATATATATTATTATTATTACTTATTTATTATTTCAAATATTATTACTTGAATTCAAATTCCCTTCAAATTAAATTTAAATTAATGTTTAAAAAGTGATATTACATTAAATTTTCTATTTTAGAAATTTGCATACTACATCAATATCACCAAGATAAATAAATACACTTATTAAAAAAAAAAAAAATATTGCACACATCCGGGAGCGAACCTGGATCTTACGATTGTGAAGCAAGCACCTAACGCACGGAGCCGACTGCACTGGTTGGGAGAACAGTTACCAGGAAGGCTCATATTGCGCGCCGCGGTATGGCCAATTTTCACAAATTTATTATTTTGAAACTAAGGCCTGTTCGATCAAACGCCGGGAGACCTAAACTTTTTTTTCGTTTCCGGAATAACTAAAAAAATTGGGATCAAAATCCCAGGGTGACTCACCTGATCCTTCCCTTGTAAGTTTTATTAATCTAGTATACAGTATTGCTTCGTAAGTGCTGCATAAAAGCTATTATCACGAAATCTTATTTATTCTTTAATGCAAGTAAAAGTCATGATTTAATAATAATAAAAAATGATTTTAATAAGAAAAACATTGTTATGAAACAAAGAAATTCGCAAACATAGTTCAACATAATATATATTTTTTATTATATATATTTTTATTATATATATTTTTATTATATATATATATATATATATATATATATATTTGATTTTCAGAATTACCTGGTTCACTGCAGTTAGATAAAGAAAATCAAACGAGGAATCATAACAACTGTTGTGGTAAATATATAACTTCCTACAGAGATACATTATTAATTTGTTAATAGTTTTTGTTCTTTTAATGTTTTTATATTACTTATATTTTTATATTGTATTAATATTTTATGATTATTTTATACAGTCATTTTATTAACAGTCACTTTATTAAAATATTAACAATTTTAATTCTTACAATTTTGTAATATCGTTACAGGCGAATGCAGAGATTATGTCCAAAAGGAATTCAAAAAATTGTGACGACAATTGTATAAAATCGAAGCGCTGCTAAAAGAGCCGAATGCAGGACGAGGTGACGAGGTTGTAGGACAAGAATTATTACCGTCGTTCCCGTTAATGACGCTTCAGCAATTCTTCGAATGCGACAATCAATTGAAAGTGGATGCAAACATGAGAAAACAATTCGTAAGTCTATTCATATTATAATATATATAAAATATTGTTTTTAATGTTGATAATTGTACTGCCTGTTAAATTGCTGTTCTAATTTCTCAGAAATTAACTCGCTTTTTTATAATTTTATAAATTTTGTCACATTTGTTATATATTATCAAAAACTTTTTATTACTTGTATGTACTAAATTTGATAATTTTATATTCAATATTTGAAAAAAATTTCATATAAAAATATAACAAAATACAAATAAATATTTCTAAGTCGCAAAATTGAATAAAATTGATTTCAAAAATGTATGGTTGGTGAATACTAAATTAATGGTATTAGTTCTCTGAATATGTTTAAAAACACGTGTATTTCATTTTCGCACTAACATGTTTTTTTTCAATCATAACATTCTATTCGTGTACATTTTTGTAATTATATTACAGGAACACATGATATGTCGAATCGGAGGTTCGACAGGTAAACAATTTATTAGAAACATTTTATCACATATAATGTGTAACGAAATAGGGACCCAAATATCATGGACAGGCCAAAAGAGTGGTGTAGGTTTTAAATCCACATCCTTGTCTAAACTAATAATCGGTAACATTTATTCCATTATTCCTACTTTCCTATAACAAGATTTCCTATTTCAAAATTAACTTTCCAGTACTGACATTATTTCATCTCTTTTTAACATTAGAGTTCCGATAGAGATCAAACGTTTTCAGTATTGATTACAGTTAATTTCGGAACATAGCTTTATAATTTTATTTATATGTATTTCAGATTCTGTGATGAAACGGTCACCAGCTTCAACCCGTGCAGAATTAGAAGCTGCCATGCAAGAATGGCTCCGTCGCTTAGGTGACAGAATCAGAAGTACGATTAATAATAATAAAATGTTTATTAATCAGTAAAACAAAGTTATTTTACTGATTAATAAACATTTACTGGAAGTCTCCCATGAGAAACTTTGCGAAACATGTTTTGTATCGTGTCTTGTCGTTTCAAAAAGGAATGGAACCGTTGACATTACTTATGATTACGTGACGCGGCACTGATTTTTAGAATATCAAGGAAATCCAGTGATCTTAATTTGTAACATCTATGCTGTAGATCGATCTTACGGATATATAACAATTTCTAAACGATTATTGAATCGTAATTATCCTGTTTGTACGCGCATAAATATCGATAATAATGCCTAACAATTAGTAAAAAAATCAATATATTCGATCGTTAGTTTATATATGCAAATAAAAGGTTTTATATCATACAAGCAATACTTTGAAAAATTTATCGTATATCTTTGTCATATGCTCAACGTTATGATATAGATTTTTTGATATATATTTTTTTAAATTCAGAGTGATTTATATGTTTCAAATCAAACTTTATGTAAGGCAGTAGAATAATAACAAATTTTACTAACAAAGTTACAATGAAAGAAAAATTGGAAAAGTTAATATCGGTTGTGACGTGGCAGTTTTATCTGCCTCGCCACTTCGTCCTCCGCCTGAGCATAGCGCAAGGAGGCGCGTAAGACCGGGTCGGGCACTCAGCGAGAGAGCGAAATCTCCGGCGGGACTGCGGCGCGTATTGATTTCATTTATTTATTCGCGGCTTATTTCATGTATCCGCGGGCACTTCGACAAACGTCGCCTAAGGACCAGCAGCAGCGAGGAGGATGGGCAGCAGCAGGACAAGGAGAAGGCGATCGTCCAGGGCCGGCGCACGGAAAACCGACGGCGGAGAGAAGGACGAGACTCGACGTGGTGACAGATATGCGCCACGCAAAAGAGGCTCGCAATTGGCGCAGCCGAGGGACAGGCCAGGGCGGACGAACGGCCAGGACAAGGGCCGTCGAATGTCGGCTGTCCGTCGAGAAGGGTAGCGGCGAAGAATCGTCGCGGGAAATCTCTGCTGCTGTCATCCGCGAGGACGACGAGAGCGGCGAGGATATCGGATGCCGACGGGGACCGCACGACACCTGCGGAGACCCGACACTGCGCTGCCGTGACGTCACGGCTAGATAAGGGCGGCCGCTGATAGGCCGCGCCGCTAGGCGCAAGGATATCGCGCACCCTGTAGGAGGGGTAGCGCTCATCGATCGCGCATTGAGCGTGATCCTCTCGGCTTTTGCGTGCGACCCGTTCGACTGCGTGCGTGTGCGGAAAAGAGCGAGCGAGTGCGAGCTATCGGTCGGCTATCGGCCTGTCCGCTATCGGAAGGAGTGCCCGGCCTTGGCGAGCGTCGTCGGAGCGAGTTGAGGACACCCGAGGACCCGAAGGAGGACCGTGCGGAAGTCGAGGTGACCCTCTAACCTTCGTGTAAAGCCACGAGCTGTCGGTGTCGACCGGCTCGCGTTCTGAGGTGGAGCCCTTAGGTTCGTGTGCGAGTGCGTCCGCCGCGTGGCGATTGAACGCACCTTGCTTCTTGGTGTTTGGACGGCTCTCCACCTCAAGCGTGAGACCTTGTCGAGGCACCCAGCTGTCGGCTGCCGCGTGTACGTTGGCTGTCCCGCCGTAGAAGCTCGCGGACGACCGGCTTCCCGGGAAGCCGCAAAGCCCTCGCGCACGTGCGCGAGTCGTGGTACGGCCGTGATCACACGACCGCCCGCGTTATCGGTGCGTTGTCGTGTCGCGCGTCTTCGAGAGAATTGTGCATCGTGACCGCGACGACGGCATTGCCGTCACCGGGTATCTTTGGTTGTATTGCTTTGGAGTTAATTACTGTCCGTTAGCGAAAGTTCGACGAGTGTGTTCTCGCCGCGCTGTTCCGAGCGCGCGTGATTGGCTGTCTCGTTCCGCGCGGGACCAACCGCCGTTGTTCGCGCCGCTAGCGTAAGCATTGTAGTATTTAAGAAAATTTTCGCGTTCCGCTTATTCGTTTTCGTCAACTCTCTTCATCTTTTCCGTTCTTTGCTTGCTTCGACTGAAAATTCCTTCGCGTTTGACTCTACTCTGTCTCTGTCATATGCTACAATACATGTTATTTCTGTCTGTTATATCGGCCTGATCTTGCTTGATTTCTCGCCTACCCGTCTCCTACAGTAAGAGAGCCGCTTCGTCCCTGTCTCCGCTACCCCGCCCCTCTACCGGTTAGAGGAGCTAGCTGGCCGCGTGCGAGCGACGATTTCGTGTTTCGTTCTGAGAAGCTATCGCGTGGTGTGCATCCGCGTCTAGCGTTAAATAGTGTACCCGGCGACGCGACCGGTATAATCGCGTCTGGCGCCCAAATTCGCGATTGGTGGTATCTATTGGTTATATCGTCGCTCACGCGTGTCTCGCGCGTAATTCCGGTGTTTGATCGCGTATTCCGCCGCTGCTCTCCGGCGTGGGATAAAAATACGTGACACCGTATTATGATCTTCCTACAGTATATTCCTAAATATACGAAGACTTGTCAAAGATGTCATTCTTATTTAAGTCGTATAACTGAAGCTAGTCCATCATACAAAGTATTTAAATATCATTGGCGTATTAAGCCATTTTATGTTATGCGATCATCTTGCAGAAATAGCCATTGACAAAATAGAAAGAAGTATACGAGCATTATTCAAAAGGATTAAAGTAAATGTCACGACGCCAAATTTTGTTTTAGATAATCATAATGTCCGTACGATGATACTCTCACATACACATATGCGCGTATTTGTATAAATTTTCTTTCTTTTAAATTTTCATACTTTTAGTTTATAATAATTTTGTTTTATGTATTGGCTTTCAAAATACATGTATGAAGTAGTCATTGCATTTTTTATATGAGTAAAAGAAATGTGTGATGTGATAACGATTGATTCGTAAAACTCATTGCTAATAAAAAGATGTAATGGTTAACTTGATCTAGTTAAAAAGGAAACTTGGCATTCATATGCATGATTATGCTGGAATATGTGATATATGTAATGCTATATGTTTGGTAAAAAAAAAGAGAGAAGTTTAAACGCAAGATAATAATTTTATTACGAGTACAAAGATGGACAAAAAGTTATTTTCATATTAAGATTGTTTTATTTAAATAAGAGGAATATTTATTTCATTATTTAGCATTAAGAAAGTTGATGAAATTACATTGTGACTAGATATGAATATGGATAAAGTTTTTGTTTTATGTGACATCCATGAATATAGAATAGTTAAAAGTTTTTATTATTAAAATTGTTATTATTATTATTCTTAACAAATGCATTTGTATATAATATTAATATTAAGCGAGATAATATTGTATACATTGAGTTATTGTGATATACATATACACACACAAAGTTAAACAAATGCGCACAATGCACATACACAGATATAAACAGTTGCATTCGCTTTATATATTATAACAATTTTCTTTTTTTTTAAATAAAACGAATCAAACAAGTGAAAAATATCTTATAACATATTTTCCCGATTTCAATATTTCTTCCTTTACAACTGCATAGAATGTCTGTATGATGACTAACTATAGTCGACTTATAGTTGTCTCCAAATGTATGACTTAAAGACGTCTTTAAAAGTCGACTTATAGTTGTCGATTAAAGTGGGACATTGTATGACTTATAGACGTCTTTAAGTCGTCTAAAGTCGACTTACGGACGTCCATTTTCCAGACGTCTAGCAGTTATGGCCGACTCATAGTCGACTTAAAGTCGACTTTGTGCTGTTAGGGAAATGAAACTTCACGTCAACCTGTTTCATTCTTTGATGAGCACGGAGTTCCTCAGCCACTTTGATTATCGGCTGATTATCGATGTAAATCGTAGTTGATGATTTACATATGTATCCAATCTCTTTGAATAGACCTCAATTTCACTTCGCCTCGCAGATTCCTTCTCCTAGAGCAACATATTCCAATTCTGTTGATGATAAACTGATTGTTGACTGCTTACGCGAAGCTCAACTCACTGTGTTGCCATAAACTTTGAAGATATATCCAGTAATAGATTTCCGTTCTTCCATGTCGTTCGCCCAGTCTGCATCAGTAAATCCAGTCAGAATATCATTTGGATTGCCCTTGCAAAAAGTCATTTTTGTATTGATAGTACCAAAAATATAACGTAAAATCCGTTTTGCATGTGTGAAATGCTCATTTGTGTAACAATTCTGATACTGACTGAAGTAATTATTTCCAGCGCTTAAATCTGGTCTCGTGGTTAACGCTGCATATGTTAAACAACCAATTAACTCACGATAAGGAATACCTTTCGATTCGTCTTGATTACCCTTTTTTAATTTGAGTCCAGCCTCCATTGGTGTCAAAACTTTTTCGTTGAAATATACCAGCAAGTGTTTCAATTATTTCTTTGGGTGTTTGCTTACCTTTAATACACTCGAGCTGGCTATTATGCGCACTCTTAACGATAGTAGACGTACATTTTTTTTCATCCGCCCGCAGCTTGTTTTTAGCTTCTACTCCGGTCTTTTGCAACAACGAACTTAAATCTTTATTGATAAATTTTACCAAGTCCTTCTCGTCCAGATATGTCTCCAAACGATAATACCAGTTGTTGTAGTTTGTGCCGTCGAATAACGGAATCCCCGTATGAATCGTGCTATCGTGCAGTGCCATACTTAATTGAGAAACAATTTCTGTTTCACAAGTCTATAACCTATCTTTCCAATTAAATTCTCCCTGGGCCCATAACCTAATGGGATTTGAAGACAGAGCACACAGTATTCGTTTAGAATGCTGATGAACAAAATGTGTTTTTATTTAGATGAAAAAGATAAGAGGTTATATATGTATCGTAAGAGAACTCAGGTCAAGTAGTGAACAACAAAAGATTCGTAAAGTTACCAAGACGGTCAAAACTAAAACTAGAATAAACTAGAGGCGCTGCTAACCAATAGAGAAGGCGCGTTTACAATAATAGTTACGCATGAAATTACTATCTTTAATAATTTTGACACAATTGTGAAGCACTTTAATGTCATTTTGACTTGTTGTTCTGCTTGGCGACTCTGGGGTGTGGAGTTCCGCGCCTCCATCAAGCGATCTTGGCGTGAGTCGTTGCCACCGCCGCAACAACACCGTGGTATTAACCGCGGCGCGTCTCGAAGTACAACTGTACCGCGCGCGTAAATCGTTGTCACTAGGGCCGCGTGTCCGTAGCCGTGGCCGCGGCCTTCAGCAAGCCCGAGCCAGCTTGTAAACAGGGATTCCGAGTTTTGAGAAATTCAATTCGGAATCACCTACGTGTAAATACCTCGCGAACACTCGTCCGTCCGCGCGTTATTTTTCCGTTTTGTCCGTCCGCGCCACGGGGGTGACACTGCTAAGATTTACGCGTCTAGATTTTGTCTCACGGGAACATTAAGCCGCTTGTTGGCGCATAAGTCGACCTGCATCCTTACAACGCTTACAACCGATTTGAAAGTTATTGTTTTACTAGAAAATGCAGGTTCAAAAAACACAATTTAATCTTATAAGACCGAATAAAGCTTTCTAACAGTTTTAATCGTTTTAATGTTTAGCAGGTCTATGCGTCAGCCAAATCGGTCAAATCAAAGGATGCAGGTAGGAACTAGCGTCTCTTGCGGATTTTTTGATCGTAAAGAGACATTTGAGAGACGCGTAAAAGCATAGCGAAGTATAAGCAGTGTCACCTCCGTGGTCCGCGCGTAGAAATAAGTTCCATGTCACATCCGTCCGAGCGTCATCTTCATTTGTCCGTCCACGCGCCGCGTCCGCAAACGCTACATTGTATCTTCGTTTTCGTATACAATAAACTGAGTTTTTTGTCAACCTACACAGTCAGTCTAATTCTCTCGGCAACCTAGCCGCGTTCTTATCCACCAAAGTAACACCGCCCATGCGCGGAAGTCAGGTCGTTACACTCATTATACTCAATTCTTCTAAAAGATTCTGCAAAGATCAAATTCTTGCAAGAAATTTTTATATATCTGCTGCAATATTTGCAAAATTTTTTCACCAGAATATTAATATAGTCTCAAAATGCTTCCTTGTTGAAAATGTACGATTAAAACTGATTAAAAAAAAAGGAATCCGAATCGATCGGCATTTCTGCACCAAAAATATAAAATTTTATGTAAAACAGCGTTCTATACACACATCATGTTTTAAAAGAATGAGAGCAAGTATTCGTCTCAAAGTTACAACATGTAGCTCCTAAAGGCTCACTGAAGTATGAACTTTGATATGAATTGGGGAGTCGGTCGCGGTGACGCCTAGATATAACGCCTGTGGCCGCACTCGACTCACGAGAAATCCCCCGCGCCGTGGCTGCCTAGCGGTAGCGCCAGCACTCACTTGGGGTCTTACACACGGCGGAACCGAATATTGGCGACGCAAAGATTTCCCGAGCGCTCCTGGTGGCCAGATCCCGAAGTAGCGTAAATGAGACAGATGTAAAACTAGACCGGGACATATGTTACTGTTTATATTTTATTTTTCGAAAATGTCAAAGACTCTTTCCGTTGTGGACCCTATGAATGCTATTGAAGATTTTGTGCGTCCAATGCGTGAGGGCGAGCAAGTATTAGAGAGTGGTTTAGTTGTGTCAGTGGGACTAAAAGAAAGGAAAGACTGTGTGTTACACATTTAGGCTCTCGTCTTGAGAACCTCAGATCTTACTACTCAATATCCTTATTTAGTTGAAGTTTGGGTGAATTTGGAAGAAGAATATGGTTCACGATTGTTAAAAGACCAGTCTGTAGAATGTCCAGCTGGGCAATCCGAAAAATGTAAACATGTTGTAGTTGTTCTTCTTTACCTGACAAGGTTAGTCTTCTCAAGTATCTTATTGTTTTGCTTTTTCATTTTCAATATTAAGCACCGACTTCACTATAAGAAAAATATATTTATAATGCATTTTTTCCAGAGTGGAGGAAGCAGAATTAGTAGTTTTAAGTTGCACAGACATCGAACAACAGTTGGGAGTTCCACATTGAAGGAGTATGAAGCAAAACGTCTGACAGATTTATGTCATGTTGACTCACAAAAAGATGTTTATTTGTCTGCTATGCCTGAAGTCACTAAAGATATGGAGAAGAAATGGGCTGAAAGAATATCTCGTTGTAAGCGATATCCCAATAAAATTGAGAAAGTGGACAGTTAAATGATACTATTGATTAATTAATTTAAATTAATATCAAATTTTCTGTATTTTGTCTTTTGAATAAATTAACTGCGGATTTTTGAACTGTAAATTAAACATTTTTGGTTCTTTTTTATAATTATGTGTGATACAAGTAATACAAATTGAATCTCGGAAATAAGTATACAGAGTAAATGTTAGTACCGTTAATTTATTTACTGTACTGAATTTTGTCATGAGATATAATAAACTGATGGGATGAAGATGTATTTTATAATTGTAAATTTTTTAATGATCTTTAAAATTAGGGATAGAAAATAATATAAGCATTAATGATATTAATGTTTTTTTTTTTCTATAGGAAATGATAAACATTAATAGTATTGATAATATTTTTATTTATTCTCTTATTTTTTTCTGATTGTACTGTAGGTGCTCCGCTGAGTGAATATTCAATTTTCTACAGTGGTCTACGTCATGGAGCTGGAGCTACGGACAATGAAGAAGATTCTTTTAATTGTAAAGTTGCAGAAAATTCAGAAAATATTTTTAGGCTTGTTACTTTCAGGTCTTGAAAAGTGCTAGGAAAACTTAGCAAACTTACTAATCAAAAACTTGAATCATTAAGATCAGAATTACTTCAGTTCTATGAAAATTACGTGAAAGTCTCATTACAGCAAAGCGTTACTATGGCAAGTGGAAGTCAAGGAACAAATATGTGGAGGAGAAATCGTGATCTTTGTATTACAGCATCCAAGGCTCGAAGTCAATATACGTACTATGTCAATCCTAAGGCAGATTGGAATAGTAGATATCAAGAAGTGTACCAATTCAAAGGAAATGACGATACAATCAGAGGTCTCACCAATGAGAAAATCGCCAGGAAAAAATATGAGGACTTATTTGAATGTAGTCTTAGAGCCTTGTTTTCTAGTCCGTGAGAAGTTACCTTGGTTAGGAGCCAGTTTTGATGGTACTGCTATGGATGGAAAAGAATTTCTTCGAAACATTAAAATTAAAACCCTTAAAGAAGGAAAGAGGCTATCAGCATCAAAGCTTTTAGAAATGAGAGCTGTCAAGACCTTGGATAAGGATGGTGAAATTAGAAAGAAAACTGACCATTATGCACAAATGCAGATTGGTATGCTTTTGAGTGGGCTTTCGGAATGTGATTATTTAGTATATTCTGTAGTGGGAAATGATTTTGTTTGGAAAAGGGTTCTATTTGATGAACAATATGTGTTTGATCTTGTTTCAAGGCTCATACATGTGTATTTTGATGAATTTTTGCCCAGAATAATGTTGGATTTCACACAAGAGCAGTAAAGTTTCCTATTTTTTTTTAAATATTTATCTTTAGTTTTTCCCCCTAAGATTTAAGAAATTATAACTGTTAGAATGTTATTTAACTTGGAAACTATTAAAAATGTTATGAAACTTTTCTTTTAATGTTTATTGTAACAAACTTGTGATTTAATTTTGCTTGTTATACTGTTATAATGTGATTTCTTAAGTATAAGTTTTCTTATGTTGTTTCTTTTTAATTTTTTATATCTTGTTATATCTTGTGTGTGCCTTCGCCCCCCACCCCACCTGCACCCACCCCGCCGGTAGGAGTGCCTACCATGATGGAAGGATAACATGGTATGTGCAGTTCGCGCGTGTCTCTCTCTAAAAATTTGCCCTCTTCGTCTATGGGTGGGTTATGTCATTTTTCTCGAAATTCTCCTTCACTTCTAAATTTCTGAAAAATTTAAAATTTATTTTATATCAAAACTTATAGCATATTTAACAACAAATTCAAACATGTATGGTAAAGTTATAGTTCGAAGACACATTTTTCAGAAATAAACTAAAAATATCTATATCGTTATACACGCGCCCCATCCATATCTGCTTTATGGCGTCTATTGTTAATATACAGGGTGAGTCAGAAAGACCACTTGTCCTTTCTCAGGCATATTCGTAATCGAATTCTGAGACGATTTTTCCTTTGGCAAAAATTTATCTGGAGCTTAGTTTTTGAATTATAGAAAGAAATAGTTAGCGTGTGACGGGTCGGATACAAGAGGTAGACAGGGGCAGCGCAACTCAGCGTTCCGCGCGGCGCGGCGGCGCCCCTGCCTAGCTCTTGTATCCGACCCGTCACACGCTATTTTTCTTTACAACTCAAAAACTAAACTCCAGATAAATTTTTGCCAAAGGAAAAATCGTTTCCGTGAGGCTTGCCATTGCACTTAGATAACACAATAGTACATGGACAACACATTCACATTAAAATTTTCTCTCTCTCTCTCTCTCGCTTTAATTATGCTATCTTTAATTTGAAAATAATCTTCTAATAATTGTAATAAAAGAAATGACAGAACTTTTTATAGAAATAAAGAACAGAGTAATTACATGAAGCCTACAAGAATATTTGCATGTAGGATTTTAAAAAACAATCAAAATACTTTTTTTTATAAGAAACGCGACTGTACTCGACATTTAGATAATTAAGAACACATGAAGTAAAACAAAGTTAATCACGATTTAAGAGTACAAATTACTATTGCGTTGTAGAGCTACAATTTCAATCTCTAGCTTCTTGAGAGAAAAACGGATAAATAATTTTAAGTTGTATCTATCATTATTCAAAACAGGAGTGTATTATAATAAATGTATGCTCGCGAATATAAAATTTAATACAAATGGAATTACTTAAATATTATTTTCCAATTAAAAATAGCATATTTAAAATGCATGAGAAGAGAAGGAAGGAGAGGGGGAGAGAGAGAGAGAGAGAGAGAGAGAGAGCGGGGGGGCGCGTTCGAACAAGTTTAAGCATGTTTACTCACGAATCCATCCTGTACGGCGATCAGCTTATTGTTTCCACGATGCGACAGTTCCACTTGAATCGAAATTTGTCCTTGAAGAGAAATTTATCTCTCAGCGTTATTTCACATTTTATCACTTTTACTCTATTTGCTCACTTGATCGATTAACGACGAACAACGAACAACGAACCGATCGATCGATTTTATTTATCACTACGAATCACTACGAATTAACCGCTACTAATCATTCGACGCGTTAAAACACGTTACTCGAAGAAACACGTGTTTACGTTACGAGCACACAACACGTGTTTACTCGACGATAGCAAGCAGTCGACTGGATGTTATGATGCGGTAACAGTGGTGCCAATAATAATAAACATGCATTTGCAATATTTTTCTAATAAATTGCAAATGCATGTTTATCATTATTTATTGAAAATTGTATGATTAATGACTTTATCAAGATAATTATTATTTATTCAAAACATTTAAGAATTGATTTTATCAAAATCAATTTTTTCTAAATATTTTATTTTTTATTTTTTATTATTTATAAAATGTAAGTCGTATAGTAATATTCAATATTTTAATTTTGCCGCGTTTTTACTTATGGCACCATTGTTACCGTATCATAACATCCAGTCGACTGCTTGCTATCGTCGAGTAAACACGTGTTGTGTGCTCGTAACGTAAACACGTGTTTCTTCGAGTAACGTGTTTTAACGCGTCGAATGATTAGTAGCGGTTAATTCGTAGTGATTCGTAGTGATAAATAAAATCGATCGATCGGTTCGTTGTTCGTTGTTCGTCGTTAATCGATCAAGTGAGCAAATAGAGTAAAAGTGATAAAATGTGAAATAACTCTGAGAGATAAATTTCTCTTCAAGGACAAATTTCGATTCAAGTGGAACTGTCGCATCGTGGAAACAATAAGCTGATCGCCGTACAGGATGGATTCGTGAGTAAACATGCTTAAACTTGTTCGAACGCGCCCCCCCGCTCTCTCTCTCTCTCTCTCTCTCTCTCTCCCCCTCTCCTTCCTTCTCTTCTCATGCATTTTAAATATGCTATTTTTAATTGGAAAATAATATTTAAGTAATTCCATTTGTATTAAATTTTATATTCGCGAGCATACATTTATTATAATACACTCCTGTTTTGAATAATGATAGATACAACTTAAAATTATTTATCCGTTTTTCTCTCAAGAAGCTAGAGATTGAAATTGTAGCTCTACAACGCAATAGTAATTTGTACTCTTAAATCGTGATTAACTTTGTTTTACTTCATGTGTTCTTAATTATCTAAATGTCGAGTACAGTCGCGTTTCTTATAAAAAAAAGTATTTTGATTGTTTTTTAAAATCCTACATGCAAATATTCTTGTAGGCTTCATGTAATTACTCTGTTCTTTATTTTTATAAAAAGTTCTGTCATTTCTTTTATTACAATTATTAGAAGATTATTTTCAAGTTAAAGATAGCATAATTAAAGCGAGAGAGAGAGAGAGAGAAAATTTTAATGTGAATGTGTTGTCCATGTACTATTGTGTTATCTAAGTGCAATGGCAAGCCTCACGGAAACGATTTTTCCTTTGGCAAAAATTTATCTGGAGTTTAGTTTTTGAGTTGTAAAGAAAAATAGCGTGTGACGGGTCGGATACAAGAGCTAGGCAGGGGCGCCGCCGCGCCGCGCGGAACGCTGAGTTGCGCTGCCTCTGCCTACCTCTTGTATCCGACCCGTCACACGCTAACTATTTCTTTCTATAATTCAAAAACTAAGCTCCAGATAAATTTTTGCCAAAGGAAAAATCGTCTCAGAATTCGATTACGAATATGCCTGAGAAAGGACAAGTGGTCTTTCTGATTCACCCTGTATATATTTTTTTAATGACTACAAGGCTTTTTGTATTATTATATTTTTATATGTTTTTTAGGTTTAATTTTATTGTCTTTTTATTTTTTATTTATTTATTTACGTATTTATTTTTTATCTATTTACTTTTTATTGCTAAAAATCTATACAATAATGAGAACGCTCAGAATTTAACTGAGCAAAAATAACTGTATTTGCTTGTTTTATTGTTAAGCCTTTCCAATTTAATATTTAATTTTGATATAACAACAAACTTGTTCAATTGTAAAATATTAAAAAATATCACTTACATGCAAATCACACCTTCCTTTTGACGTATGTAAATCGAGCCATGGAAATATGCATACAAGGATAGAAAAAGAAACTAACATGTGTGAAACAAAGAAGGTAGATCCAGCATACCAACAGGCTGACACTAAATAATTTTACTTTTCACAGTTGGCTGTCTAGTACATTGTAGCCCTTGCAGAGCAAAAGTGGGCGTGGTTTAACCGAACTGCACACACCATGCTATCCCTTCCACCATAGTGCCTACCGTGTAACAAATTACACAAAATTAATAAAGCAATAAATTTCAAACATCACGATATCTGCACAGTTAAATTTCTGCTGTTTATTTTAAAGAGTTTACAGTTCACATAAACTTATCTGTGTTAATAACTGGGAGACCAAGATTAGTTAAGCCAGCTGCAATTATCAAAATGTCATCAAAATAGTGAGCCAGTGGCCAAGGTACTGGACCTCTCAATAATTCAAATTCCCGTAGCCTCTGAATAACTCTCTCCACATGAACTCTGGCTCTGGCAATATCTGCTGTTTCCAAGGCATCCGTTTGTTTCATTTGCTGCTTTTGATGCAGAAAGGGAGGTCTTATTAGTCGTATATTTTGCTGGAATAAAAAAAGTAGAAAAACAGTGTAAATTGAGGAATCAGTACGGCGTGAGTATAGTACAAAATTGCAGAAACTCACCTGTAAGCATTCTGTTTTAATTCGAAATCCTTTCCTCAACCATTATTCCATCATAAGAATCCAGTTTATCAAGCACTCCCGTTTTATTAACAATAAATTTATCAGAGGCACGACCTCCAAATGCGTAGCTGATCTCTGTGATGAGTCCAGATGGAGTTATCCCAACGTCAAATTTAACAGTGTGATTTTTCTTGTACTGAGAATAAGTAAGTACTCTGCACTTGAGACATTTGCATTTTTCTATTACTGTTTCAGCACAATCCAATATTATTCGAGTGCATTTATATTTTTTGAAGGATAGTGGCAAATTTTTCCTGATTATTTCTTGATCAGGCCATGGTATCATTACTTTTAAAACTCTTGATAATATTGGTATCGTATTCTTGAAATAATTAGAACAAGTTTGTCTGGTAATATTAAATAGAACGGCAATTGCAGTAAAACTCATATTTAGTTTTACTTTTACCATGGTGAGAATAATTCTGTCTCTTAAAGATAGTATTTTTTATTGGTTGAGGCATTTACTATCAGATCTGACACACAATCTACTAAACCATCAAGAAGATCAATAGAATGTATGCTAGTAAAAGTAAAAAGCTTAGCATTAGTGGTCAACAAATCTGGAAGGTTGATATTTGTTTTTTCTGTTGACTGATGAAGATTGCCCTTAGTTGGAAATGGAATTGGTGTCACTTCAAAGTTCACTTGATTAGCTTTATCTAGAGTGTTTGACATTTCACTAATGACGTCAGCCAAACTTCGTCCCACTTCATCTGATGATTTTAGAGGCCTGAAATCTATTAAGTTTGCTTGAGTAGATATTTCACTAAAGTATTTATTTAAGCAAACATATTCTTGGCCTTGAGGTGAAGGAGCTTTTATTTCATTATTATCTGAATGCAATGATGTGCTTATTTCTTTTGCAATCCTATCATTTTCTCTGTAAACAACAATAATAGGATCAGAATTAATTCACTTTCAAAATTTCCTTCTTCAGTAACTGTTTCCTTAAAAAAAAGTATACATACATATATATATATATATATATATATATATATATATATATATATATATATTGTGGGGTAGGCACAATGGGTAGATAGGCCGATTTGGAAAGAAACTACAAAAAGTGAATATAAAGAACAAACTTTTAATTTTTCTATGATACATACAAAGGAGACGTGTGTGTGAGTGTATGCATATGTGAGTGCGGGTGTATATGTGAGTGTGTGTGTAAATATGATTATGTGTATGCGTGAGTATGAGTGTGTATGTGTGACTGTGAGTGTGTGTTAACTCAGGCAACGTGTGAAAGTTTTATCATGTGCAGTAGTGTCTGTAAGTCATCTTTCGAACAGACCGACTCCTTTCTAGCCTCGGTCGTCCTGGGGTCGGCGGGCAGGATGTCGGTGTCGGAGGGTTGATATCCCGACTCGTCATTGACCACGGGGTTGTTAGTGGCTTGACTGGGCGACGACAGCGTCTGGATCGCCACGTCCTTTCTTCTAGGTGTGCGAAGGTCCGCCGTCTTCTAAGATTTCGTCGGCAAGGTGATAGGGATGAGCCTCCAAGGTAGCGGGGTGGAGCGAAGCTCCGACTTGTCCTCACTCGGCCGCTGGGCTGGTGGTTGCGACCGGATAGGGAGGTTCCTTGCTCGATTTAGGCGTTTCCTCCAGAGTTAGCAAGCTCTGCCTGGACCGCCGACTCCTTTTTTTTTTTATAGTGGGAAACGCCTTTATGGGTCCCCGGTCCTGTGGGGACAGGAACGCGGGGTATGTGAAACTCGTCGACTTGACTAGCCGACATACTCACTAAAACCCAACTTTTTCCGGCGTCTGGGCTCGGGACGGATCACGGGATCGAACTAAGCATGCACCGCGATCCGTCCTAGCCCAAACGGGTCCCCGCCCGAGAGCAGGAACCCCCCTCCGGAGTTAGCGGCCAGAGCGCGACCGAAGTCGAGCCCCATCCGCCCGAGCCGGAATGCTGGGAGTGCGTCGGACCCCCTGGAAGAGGGCCCTAGGTACGCACTCCCGCATCCCAAACCCCGAGACGGGTCAGCCGGGCAACTACCCCGCCGCTGATTCTGCCCGAGGCGTACCTCCTCAACAGTGGGGAGGGTAGGGCTCTCTGTCCGGTCTAGCCGGCGCTCTGAGAGTCCTCCCCCGCCCCACTGTTCCTTCCCGGTTCAACTCAAACCCTCAGGTGAGGGGGGGGGAGCGATGAGCCGCGCCGGCGGGCTCTCCCGGCGACGACAAATGCCGTCGCGACGAATGTCGTCGCCGGGACGCCAGCGAACTCTAGTGGGCAGGGAGAGGGCGGAGGAGCCCTCTTCCCGCCTCGTCCTACCTAGTGAGAAGGAGAAGGAGGGGGGGGAGGGCCGCCGACTCCTGGGTTAAGAGTCGGTCAATTGAGAGTACAAGGTACTCGACAACAGGTTACTACAGATGCCGTGTGCCGTACAGAGGCCCCTAGGAGCTCACTCTGTGAGTGCGAAAGGCTGCTGGGCTTGATTCCGCCTGGGCTTATATCCCCTTGGTGGATGCTTTTTAATCACGAGAAAGTGTCCGCGCTTGGCCGCGTCAAGGCCCCGCGGCGGTAGGGCGCACTAGCGTTTGGCAAGCGCGCGCCCGCGAGCGTACGTAATGGTGGCGCCTAATGAAACGGCTGCCACAATATATATATATATATATATATTGTGACGTGACACCCTGTTGGGCTGTCCGTTACAGGGACTGTAAAGTCCGGCCGGGGAGCGCACGCTGCGGCTCTACGTTCTCTCAGCTCGGAGACGGATGTGTCGGCGCATGCACTAATAATTCCGCGTTTTGGTTCTGTGCGCTTCTGTGCGTCCGTTAATTGTAGCGGATCGGCGGCTGGCCAATATTAATTCTGTAGTCTCGACGAAGTCTCACCCGGCAAGAAGACTGCAAGAAGGGGGACTTACCGCCACGTGGAACCTTTCGGACCGTGCGCAGGATCGCAGTAGCACGCACGACAGGTGATCTCTCTTCATTTAATTACGTTATCTCCTACCGTCGCGCCTGTATGCAACAGTAAGGCCGCTGAAATTGCAGGACGCAAAGAGGGAAGGTCCGACGTAGGGGACGTCGACACTCCACGCAGATCATCGCGTAGGAGACCCCGGACGAGGAACTGCAAGGGAATGTTCCTGACTTTGTCCCGAGCGCGGAGGCGCCGGACACCGAAGAGTCCGCAGGGATAACCGTCCGGTCTCGGGAAAGCCCCGGGAAGAATCGCGAGCTGCCCGAAGACACCGACCTACCTCAAAATTGCGCACCGCGGCGCGACGGTCTGATTAGAGGGTTGCGAGGACCGCGTAATGAAGCGGAACCAATAGCGCGGCGTGACAAACCCCCGTGCGTGGGGCGAGAGATCCTGCGTGCCGCCTGCCGAATTTTTTCGCGCTATCGATCACTTCGCTGTGGATCGCCCGAGAGACTGCCACGAGCTGGGACGACGGAAGCCGCTAACGCCCACGGACGACCACTTTTTTTTTCGAGCCAAACCAGCGTCGTGGTGAGACGAACGAGACCTTGTAAAGCCACCGATTTCGCCGGTCGGATGAGTCGTGCGCGTGGTAATTGTAATTAGAGTTCCAGTTCACTGTAAGATCCTCCGCCGGGATTAGAACACGCAGGTGATCGCGTGCCATCCAATTTGTCATGTGATAGTTGCGGTAGTTTTTGGGAGAGCACGGCATGAGGAAAAAGTTTATGTCGTTTTAAATTTATAACAATCATACAATACACAAATCTCAATAGAAATATAAAGATTAAAAAAACAGTCATCCTTATGGGATAATACCTTATAGGATAATAACTTTTTAAATTATCTACGAGTTATATACTTTAACTTTATAACAAATACGAAACTTTTATAAAGACTAAATCAGAAGTAACTTGAAATTACTTACTTCCAGGAAAATAGTCTTTAGGTAAAAAATGTTGGGAGCAAACACGCATTGATGATGATGCCGGTTTGCCCATCTTCAAAGTCCTTTCCCATTTTTTCTTTAGTTCTTTGCTTTTTGGAAAGAAATGTAAACTGATTGCCCTTGTAGAAAAATACTACTGAGCACTATTAGTGCTGCAAACAGAGCTTTCTAATAATTTTAATAGAACATTTTCAGCAGGGAAGGAAGAATGATATATAACATCTCTATAAATGTTTAAATCATACGCGGACTAATAGAAACGATTAAGATACGACTAATATTTATAAAACAAATATAGTAATATTCAAAATTTGATTTATGTAATTTTAACGATACTTTTATTAGATACACGGGAAAATCTAATTTATACCTGTCAGTATAATAAATCATTTACTGACCTTTGATGAAGATTTGCTGCTCTTACATATTGAACACTTGTAAAACTAAATACTACAAAAAATTATTTAAAACTATGTGGTTACTCAGTGAGAATGCGAAATTAGACTTGTATCAGCGCTGCATCCTAAATTCCAATACGGTGAAGTTAATAACAAGAGCTTATTGTAGTATAATGTAGTAAGTTGACCCTATTACTGTAATAAGTTGGCCTCCGTAATATTCGTATTACAATAACCATAGCATGTGGTCCATCGAATGTAGTATTTTTGTGCGGGATTACAATAATTACATAGATTACAATTCCTAGCCCGTAAATTTTTTAAGATAAGATAAGTGCAATAGTGTTCAGTGCAGTAGTGTAGTGGTGCAGTAGTGCCGTAGTAGTTCAAAATACTACTGCGTACTAGTAGTGCTTAATAGTATTTTTCTACAAGGGTGCTGATGAAAAATACGTGGAACATTGAGGAACACAACAATAATTTGTGACTCTCCTCTTTTTTTCAGGAGAAGAGCTACTTTTTCTTATGCTCCATTTCTACTGTAACCTTGCACAAACTGTCTCATTTACGCTAGTTTGCGATCCGGACGCTAGGCGTGCTGGGGAGAATCTTTGCGTCGCCAACCCATACAGCACAGAGACATTGCAGGAACATTGCAGAATGATTTCATTGAAACATTGTAATATTGCATTTTGATTGCGAAACATTGCTGCAACATTGCTGGAAGATTGCAGCAACATTAAGATGTCCGCTTTTTGAAATATTGCATTGAAACGTCCCATTTTTCCAAAATATTTACATAAATATTATTACATCACATAATTCCAATAAACAAAACAATATTTGTGTAACATTTTAAAAAACATTTTTCGCAAAAAAAAATCTCGGAAATATTTTTTCGGAAATTTCCAAGCGGTTACCCATCCAAGTCGGGACTCCGGTGAACGTTGCTTGACCTCCGTGATCGCTGCGAACTGATTTCTCATGGTGACCTGTGAACACTTTATGCTAATATGTGTATATAACTGGTAGATCAGGTTAATATACGTTATCAAAAAAATAAAATATGTATAATTAAAGCACAATTTATATTTATATAAACAAATATAAAATTATAATTTTTTTTACTAATTTTGCAAATGCAGAATAGCATCTGGAATAACTTTTCTGTTCGTTGTTTAAATAAGATGTAATTAGAAAATATATATCAATATAATACAATAATTAAATTAAATATAAAAAAATTTTTATTAAAAAAACAATTAAAAAATATTGTTTGTTTATTGGGCTGTAGATCGAGATTTCTTTATATATGGACCTATTTTATCTATTGATATAAATATTTATGTTTCTTAACAATACTATGATGCACACAGCACCATGGGACCGCATGCCTTTTTCTAGATGTCTTAGAGTCAACATTTGAAGAATGTCTGCAGACGTCTATGCAAAGTCGATTTGCAGTCAACTTTGAAAGCCTGACTTGGATGAGTCAACTTACAGTCGATACATGGACGGTTGTACTCTTAGAGAATGTAGAGATTCAACGGAAAATTTAGTAACGTCGCCCGACCTTAGTTTGCTAAATGCGGATGAATAATTATGGATGAGTTAATTAATATATTATTATACGCGGAGTAAATTAATATATTATTATACGCGAATATTCTGTTTTGGCTCTTTATTGCCACTACTTTATTAAAAAATTATGCAATGTTTCCGGAATATTACTGGCATATGCCATGCGATGTTGCAGGCATATTGTTAATTTATGTTTCTGCAATGTCTCCGTAATATCTCATTGCAGTCTGCAACATTGCAACGTTGCTGCAATGTTGCTAGAATTTTCTGTGCTGTATGGGAATTGTCATGTCATCAAATTGTCAATAATAAGCTGCAATTTAGAATCTTTAAAAATGTTTTTTAAAATGTTACACAAATATTGTTTTGTTTATTGAAATTATGTGGTGTAATAATATTTATGAGAATATTTTGGAAAAATGGGACGTTTTAATGCAATATTTCAAAAAGCGGACATTTTAATATTGCTGCAATTTTCCAGCAATGTTGCAGCAATGTTTTGCAATCAAAATGCAATATTACAATGTTTCAATGAAATTATTCTGCAATGTTCCTGCAATCTCTCTGTGCTGTATGGGATAATGGCACATATAATATCAAAAGTTTAATACAAGAAGTAGAATATTTGGTGAATATTGTTAAAGATTCTAAATTGCAGCTTATTATCGACAATTTGGGCTGTAGATCAAGGTTTTTTTCATATATGGACCTATTTCGTCTATTGATATAAATATTTATGTTTCTTAACAATACTATGATGCACCCAGCACCACATGCCTTTTTCTAGACGTCTTATTAGTGTCAACATTTGAAAGATGTCTGCAGACGTCTATGCAAAGTCAATTTGCAGTCAACTCTAAAAGCCTGACTTGGATAAATCGACTTTTACAGTCGACATATAGATGGTTGTCCTGTTAGAGAATGTAGAAATTTAGCGGAAAATTTAGTAACGTCGCCCGACCTTAGTTTGCTAAATGCGGATGAATAATTATGGATGAGTTAAATTAATATATTATTATACACGAATATTCTGCTTTGGTTCTTTATTGTTACTACTTTATTAAAAAATTATGATATTGCAATGTTTCCAAAATATTACTGGCATGTGCCATGCGATGTTGCAGGCATATTGTTAATTTACGTTTCTGCAATGTCTCCGTAATATTAGATTGCAATCTGTAACATTGCAACGTTACTGCAATGTTGCTGCAATTTTTTGTGCTGTATAGGATTATGTTGACATTTTGCTGTCATTATGACACATACGAATGCAAGCTCAAGACGAACCGACAGTTTGCTGACAACATGATATGTTATTATTAATAAACGTTTACTCTTAACATTTCATTAACTGATATTGTGTTTTTGCTCTCTTGTTGTTGACTCAGTTTTACAGTAAATTCTATTGCTAGAAAATTGCCTGCGAATTCACAACAATACATACAATGCATTAATTTGTCCGATGTGGTGAATCTAGCTTGGTTGTCTGGGAGTTATATAAACGTATTAGCATAAAGTATTCACAGATCATCACAAGGGATCCAGTTCGCAGCAGTCGTAGAAGTCAAGCATTGTCCACCGCGGTCACAACTTGGATGAGTGACCGCTTGAGAATTTCCAAAAGAAAATTCCAAAGATTTTTTTTTGCAAAAAATGTTTTTTAAAATGTTACAAAATTATTGTTTTGTTTATTGGAATTATGTGGTGTAATAATATTTATGTGAATATTTTGGAAAAATTCATAGAATTAGAAAGTCCTGAAAGCTATTTTAAGACACTCATTGGACATCCTTAGGATCAAATTTGATTATCCAAAGACATCCTGAGGATATCTGAATTACGATATCCTAGGGCTCTACATAGCGGACATTCAGACATACATAGGATATCCTTAGGACCTCTTAAGTTTATCTAAGCACATCCTCAGGATATTAGAAATCCCTTGACATACGTTCGCAGGATAGCCCTGGGATCAAGTTTTGTACATCCCACACAGCACAAATGATTGTCGACTAATAGTCGACTTTTTTCAGCCAACTTAAAGTCAGCTATTAAAGTCGACGTTTAGCTGACTATTTCTAGGATGATTTTTGTCGACTTTAAATTCGACTTAAAGTCGATTTCCAAAGACAAAAGTTGACGCCTAGTGCGCGCGCGACATCATGCGAGCGCCACAATTTCATCCATTCGTCTTTGTGTGCAGTGTGTCTCTTGCATGCCAGCTTTTCAAGAGTGTAATATTTATCAAGGTACCCACATAGCAATGAATCTCCTTAGAATATCCTATTTTAATCGGATTGATCCTATTCTGATCCAAAATGTAAAATCCAGGATGTTCTTAGGACATTTGTAATTGCCATTAAAGCCCTTAGTATATCTTATTCTGATCTGAGAAAAAAGTTTTTTTGATAGTAAGAAAGCCTTCTTCGGTCGCAGCTAGGTCTTAGTGCTTATATTTATTTGTGTGATTTTATATACTTCTTCGAATTCAATCAAAATGTGCGCCGAATTAATTCCGGTTGTAACACAGCATGTCGAATAGAAATTAGTAATATCACTATATTAAATTGATTAATTTAATATAGTAATTGATGCTGATTTGCATTTATATACCCATTCCCCCCTGAAAAAATTGTAAGAAATTTATTGCGAAAAATAATACCCCACCCAGGGTTCGAACCTGGCACCTCCGGTTCCGAGATCTTACCTCCTCGACCACGGAGGTACAGAGATATTTCTCAATATTCTTCGCAATATTCGTATATGTTACGACTAAATTAATTCGGCGCACATTCTGGTTGAATTCAAAGAAGTATATAAAATAACACGAATAAATATAAGCACTAAGACCTAGCTGCAACCGAAGAAGGTTATCTTACTATCATTGTGTTGTTACACTATCGGTCCAAAAACACATTTGTAATTTGAATCACGTGTCTCAAATGCGTTGTCACTCATATACGAATATTGCGAGAAATATCACTGTGCCCCATTGGTCGAGGTGGTAAGACACCGGGACCGGAGATTCCGGAGGTGCCAGGTTTGAACCCTTGGTGGGGTGTTATTTTCCGCAATAAATTTTTTACAGTTTTTTCAGAGGAGAATGGGTATATAGATGCAAATCAGCATCAATTATTATATTAAATTAATCAATTTAATATAAATAGTGATATTACTAATTCCTATTCGACATGCTGTGTTATGACCGGAATTAATTCGGCGTACATTCTGGTTGAATTCAAAGAAGTATTGTTCGCGCGGAATTGTTGCCGCGAATGGGTACTCCTAAATAATGCTTAAGCTCCGCATGCGAGCATTACAAATGCTCGCAAGAGGGCCTCGACAGTAGTGAATTTAAGACCCTTATCTCCATCTCGCGGAACGCCGCAAGATTTGGCAATCACGCTCCCGAGTCTCGCGCTTTTTCTCCCCCGATTGGCTCCACGGTCAGCGATTTTTTGAGCACGAGCCTCAGCTTACTGTACGACTTTAAGAGAGAAATACCTGCGCGAAAGTCGAATAAAGTGTTATCTTGTTAATTGCGTGCGTGTTATATTACCCGGCTCTGCTACTCCTCGTTCTCTCGCAACTTAATTTAATCTAGAGTATAATATTAGAACGGTCAAATTAACAAGCACAATTAAATAAGCAATTTTTAAATTTGAGTTACAATAATACAATTAATTAGGTAATACAATTAATTAGAGACGACGTTTCGGCTTTACTTAGCCTTCATCAGCTTATAAAGTACAAATATGTAGTAATTAAAAGTTCATTTTGTTTTATCTATCTGAAGATGACAGTTTTCCCTAAATTCTCCTTTTTATAACATGTCGTGTGTCGCATACCGTCTGTAATTCTTTAGATAGCGAACGGGCAATCGTGCATCCGATGTTTTGTGTGTGTGTGTGTGTGTATGTATGTGTGTCCAAGTGTTGAATCCTCCAAGCAGCACTAACTTTTTTTCCTCTCTTTGCATGATGAAAACACGTCAAACGCGTATGATTTTGATAACCACTATAATTTTTTCATCTGCGAGACTATTCCATTGAGCTATATGTAAATACTTAAGTTTTCAAATAGTATATATTAACTATTTAAAACTTGTGCTTTTGCTTTTTTGATTTGAAAATTAAAAATTTCTATCTCTTAAACACAGTACTATTAAGAAACATAAATATTATTGATAGACAAAATAAATCCATGAATGAAAAAACCTCGATTTACATCCCAATGAGCAAACAATATTTCTAAATGTTTTTAAAATGTTTTTTTAATAATTTTTTCATTTAATTTAATTATTTTATTATATTGGCATATAATTCTAGTTGCATTCTTATTTAAACAAATAACAGAAGTTATTTCAGATGCTATTTCGCATTTATAAAAATCACTAAAAAAACTATAATTTTATATATATCTATATAAATAATATGCTTTAATTATACGGTTCATCTTTTTAATAATATATATTTACCTAATCTATCAGTTATATAAATGTATTAGCATAAAGTGGTTACTGATTATCACGAGAGATCCAGTTTGGAGCAGTCGTAGAAGTCAAGCATTGTCCACCGCGGTCACAACTTGGATGGGTGACCGCTTGGAAATTTCCAAAAGAAAATTCCCAAGATTTTTTTTGCAAAAAATGTTTTTTAAAATGTTACAAAAATATTGTTTTGTTCATTGAAATTATGAGGTGCAATAATATTTATGTAAAAATTCCAAATAATATTTTGGAAAAATTCATAGAATTAGAAAGTCCTAAAAGTTATTTTAAGACATCCATTGGACATCCTCAGGATCAAATTTAATTATCCAAATTATCCAAAATTATTAATTATTAATTATCCAAAGACAGATATCCTGAGCATATTTGAATTACGATATCCTAGGGCTCTACATAGACATTCAGACATCCACAGGATATCTTTAGGACCTCTTAAGTTTATCTAAGCACATCTTCAGGATATTAGAAATCCCTTGACATACATTCGCAGGATAGCCCTGAGATCAAGTTTTGTTATGTGGGTAATGTCCTTCTTTCTTAATTAATATAGCATAAAAATATTAAAGAATATTGGAGATATTAGGTAAATTTTATGTGTAATAACTCGTGATACATACAATTATGTGCAAGTGAGGTTAGAATCGTCCTCTTTCTTTTCTTCTATTGAGTTTCCGAGTATCTGTTAGTAACAGTATTTTTGTTTCAGCTTGTGCAAAATATAAAAACGGTGCTTATATTCTGTTAGCCCATCGAAACATTCTGAAGCAATTAATATATGTAATAGTGAAAGACAAGGTGCCGGAAAATTTTGAGCGAAGCACATGACGGTACATAATCAAAGTAATTAACACGACTTTCAAATTTTTGATCGATTAATTTGAAAAACAATATAAACAAAGTGCCGTAACGCTCACAGCTACGTACTATAATATTTATTGTGTAATTTTATATACTTTTTCACTAAACTGCACGCCAAATTATATATATTTTGATCATAGCTCCAAGTTGAATTAATAGTAACATCACTTTATTAAATTGAAAATTGATTTACTAATTAATGATGGTAACTCAAAATGTGAAAACTTCCCCCCCCTCCCCCTAAAAAAACTGTAAAGAAATTATTGTAAAAAATAATACCTTAGCCAGGAGAAAATCTATTCGGTGCACAGTTTAACAAACTTAAAAAGCTATATAAAATCAGACAATAAATATTAACACTAACAAAAAGAATCTGGCAATATCTAATGATGCTGATTTTATTAAAATCTTAATAAAATTTAATGAGTGTAGTAATATTCATTAAAACATTTATTACAGTGAAGCCGCAGGTGTGAAAATATGAAAATATAGTAACGAATTGCGAGATACTCACTCTTCGATTTCGCTGGTCTCTATGGAAGAGAAATAACATATTGCTATATTTATATCTATTTTTATATTTTTAAT
Organism: Solenopsis invicta; assembly: GCF_016802725.1. NCBI lineage: Eukaryota > Metazoa > Arthropoda > Insecta > Hymenoptera > Formicidae > Solenopsis > Solenopsis invicta. Next base: position 25,025,728 of record NC_052665.1, read on the forward strand.
ATAACTATTTATATATTTAATATAAGTTATTGGTTTAGTATTATACAATATTATATACGTAAATTTATAGTTTTTTTGTAATATATATATCTTTTATAAATATTATGAGTATATTATATGAAAAATATAATATATATTTGTAAAATTGTATGCAATAAATAGCTATTATTGTATATATATTCATTTATTATTTGTGATGTGTATAAGTGACATTATATAAGACATCCTACAAGAAAGATCTTTTAGGATAATTCCAGTAGTTACTGATAAGGTAACAATATTTTAGTAATGTAATTTTCAGTTAATTTTGAAACAAAAATTATTGGGCTCAATCACCAATATATTTACAACTAAGTAGTATAGTAAAGCAGATTTTAACTCTGGGATCTAAGGGGGGTGCGGAGGCAAGGGGAGATTTCACGGCGCGTCTTTGCCGTACTGACTGAGATGATGTCACGCGGGGAGCGGGAAAAATATTTCACGGTGTATATTTTTGCCGTGCTGACCACGCCTTGAAGGGGACGATGCCACCTCGCGGCGCTAATCATGGCATAGGTGACATCACTTAAGGAAGAACACTGCTTTTTCACTCCCTCCTATATACGTGCACTCTCACTTCCTCCACGTACGTATGCCTTCTCGCTTGCACACCAATGTTCTCTTTGTCGTGCTAACCTCGTCTTGGAGGGGAGCAATGCCTCCACGATTTGTGAGGGTGCGGAGGCAGAAGGAAATTTACGGCGTGCGTCTTTGCCGTACTGACCGAGATGATGGCACGCGAGAAGCAGAAGGAACATTTCACGGCGTGTATTTTTGCCGTGCTAACCGCGTCTTGGAAGAGGGTGATGCCAACTTGTGGTGTTAGCATAGATGCTGGAAGCGCACGTGCGTTTACTCTCTTGCTCCCTCCCGTATTGCGCTCGCACTCCCTCTCCGTACGCTTTTTCTCTCGCTCGTACGCGTCTTATTATAATCTCGAACGCTTGCCCTCTCGCTCGTACATGTTTTAAGCAAAGTGCTTGTTCGCACACCAACTACAATCGCTATAATCGCACACGTTTCTTATTAATCTAAAAAATAAGAAATGGACAAGGATAGGAAAATAATATTATATAGTAGTTATTTTTTAAATGTTACAAAAATTGAAAAAAATTTTTAAAAATAAAAAAATTATAAGAATGAAAAAATTTATAAGTAATAAAAAAAATTTATGTATGTATTATATTTATTTATACATTTTTTTGCTCGTGCTCTTCCCACGGGGCTTATCTTAAATCTCGCACGCATTCTTATTTTTAGCGAGCGCCTACTATGACACGTTTAAAAGTAATTTGATATCACGATGAGATCATTTAATAATTTTACAAAGTCAGTGATATCAAATATACACGTGAATCTTGCAAGCGCCGATTTGTAACAGCTACAAAAACTTTAGACATGAATCAAATGATACACTGTGAATAACATTTAAAAGTGATGGTGTCACTATAAAATGATAAGATTGCGATGCATCCTATCAGTCTATGCAGTCAAGCACATTGTAAAAATGGAGCAAACGGAGCGTGATTTGGTGGAGCAATCCATTCGATTGAATACGCATGAAAAGTATATAGCGTGGGAGCAGCGTTGTATCGAATCGCTGGATGGACGCAGCTGTAGTAAATATCCACGATTGCCAATCGGTGGGAGACAATCTGTGATAGCTTGTATCACGCGACTAGAAGGTTTGAAACAAATAATGCGTGGGCGGTGAGAGGGTTCCGATAGCGCACATCCCGATAGCCCACCAACCAATCATCTTGACTTATCTAACCCAACCTACGGAAAATCTCTAGGCATCTGCTATTGTGAGTGGTTTGTGTGCTATCGGGACCTGCCGGTATACTAACTGGTGCTGTAATCAATTTCAAACACATCGAACCGTATCAATTTCTGGAGAATGCGCGGGAAATTGTGCTTGAGCACGTGCAAAGTGTCATGCAGAGACATGGCAACGTAAAGATAAACATTATTTTTAATGGTGATTTGTTGCAGGTGACAATATACACGCTAATAAGTGTATCACAACAAGAAATTATGAATTCTTCTAATGCTCCAATTTGCATGAGTGGTACCAGTTACACGTCATCGAGATGATCCTAGCATCGCTGGAAGAATTCCAAGAACGCGATAGCGGATGGGCATTGTCGCGTATACTAAATTTAACAGTAAATATAAACAAATATAACCCTTTGCATGCAGGATGCAACATCCAGTTACCGAGTAAAATTATGATAAAGAAAGTGGTAGTTAATGTAAAATCAAATAACAATGCATGTTTTGCATGGTCAGTGATGGCCAGTCTGTATCTTGCCGAAAGGAATACAGATCGAGAATTTTCATATCCACATTATTTTACGATATTAAATCTGAAAGGCATTGAATTTCCAATGACATTACCACAAATTAAAAAGTTTGAAATTCTCAACAAAATCTCCATCAATCTATACTGCATCAAAGAGAAAAAACTATTGATTCTTCCTATATGACTCACCGAACGAAAAATGGACAAACATGTAAATCTGCTGTACATGCAGGATGTGGAACATTTTGCGTTGATAAAGAATATGTCCCGTCTCATAAGTTCGCAACTCGGTAAGAAAAAGAATAAAAAATTCTTTTGTGATCGGTATGTATGTATTTCAGAAAATACAAAAATATGTATATATATTTCTAATTTCTCAAAAAATAAATTATATTTCAGATGTCTACATTATTTTAGTTCGAGTGACAAGTTGAAAATTTACACTATGGACTGTGGAAAGATAAACGACTGCGCTATCAGATTACCGAGCGAAGATGACAAATGGCTGAGCTTTAAAAATTACTGTCAAAAGGAACAAATGCCGTTTATCGTATACGCCGATTTGGAATGCACCTTGGAGAAGACAAAGGAGGAGAAAAATTACCAGCATCATCGAGTATTTAGCATAGTATATTATGTACACTGCGCGTATGACAATTCGCTATCAATGTATCGGTTTTATCGAGATAAGAATTGTATCGCGTGATTCGTCGAGCTTAAACATTTGTGACGATGCACCCCGTATGAAACATCGCCACGGCGAACATCAGCCGAAAGGCTGCCGGGCCATAACCGGGAGTGCCTCGGGCACCCGTTTTTAAGAATCCAAAGACCGCGATACCGCCTGGCGACAAACATCGCCAGAAGAGACGCGCCGAGCCATCGCACGCACTGAGTCGGTGCGCACGCGCTCTCGGAGGACACGCGGTCCTCCCTACCCCGACGACTCCGCCGTCAAGCGCCGAGAAAGATAACGGAGGCGAGCGGAGTCGCTCGGTATAAATAGGGCCACCGCGACGAGAGACAGCACTCCGTCACCGACCAGCTTCCCGATAACGGTCCGCTGCGTTGGCGATATCCTGCTCCCAAAGTCGGAAACCCGGTCGAAGAGTGCTTGGCCGCGGCGAGAGGGTACTCTGCCTCCGACGCAAATCCATTCCACATATATCAGTCTCCGCGAACCAAGCACCAAGAGTCTTGGTCTACGAGCCGGTTCCCGGCGACCCGGAGGCTGCCTCCTCATCTCGCGACACCCACCAAAACCGCGACCGCCGTGTTCGGGGTCTCGGGTCAAGGTACTTGACAGGGTGTCGCGCGTCCGACCTGCCTGCGACGATCCCGTCGCAAAACCGCCATACCGCGCGGGAATCCGACCCGCCCGCGATAATCGCGTCGCAACGGCTAGCCCGCGAACCGTACCGTAGGCCACGCCTACCGCGTCGCCGAACGCGGCACACAGGCCGAGGGGCCGCACCCACACGAGATCGCGCCGATACGCTCCCGTGTAGTCCAGCGCCGGGACGCACCTATACTTAGGTATCTGTATATATGTGTAAATAGCTTACCGTGTACATATCATCTAGCAAATATATATATATATATATATATATATATATATATATATATATATATATACATTCAAACTCATATCTCGCGTCGAGTAACTCGAACCGCCCCATCGACCTTCCTTTCTCCCACGTCGAACCATTTTCGCGGTCTCGCACCGAGAGTCCGACGAGCTGATCCGCGCGCGGAAAGTCGGTAAATTACAAATTTAACACAAATTGTAAATAATATTTTGTTGGTTAATGTTTCCATGGATTTAACACAAGACGATTGGAAAAAATTTAATAGCGCTGCACACTGCCACATTTGTAAAAAATCATTTACAAATAAAATAGAACGTACGCAATCATTGCCATTTAACCGATCGATTCAGAAGTGCAGCGCATTCAAATTGCAATTTAAATTTCAAAGATTCGCATTGTATTCCTATAGTTTTCCATAACTTATTTGGCTACGATGTGCATTTTATTATCAAAAAAATAGCTATAGTATATAAAGGACGAATAGATTTACTTCCGATAACAAAAGAAAAATGTATTTCGTTTACAAAAAATGATCAGAAAAATTGCATGAAATTAAGATTGATTAATTCTTTCAAATTTCTCGCATCTAGTCTCAATAAATTGGCATCTTTTTTTAGCAAGAATAAGCTATGCATAATGTAACAAGAATATTGTAATTTATTAACAGAAAATTTCGATTTATTAACACAAAAAAGTGTCTTCCCATACGAGTATATTGACTATGTAGAAAAATTGGAAAAGTTATGTTTGCCACCGCGCGAATCATTTTACAGTTCATTGACGGGTGACACAGTATCCGAGAGTGATTACGCACACGCTGTCAACGTGTTGCAGCGGTTCTCCATCCGAATGCTCGAAGACTATAGCGATTTATACTTGAAAACCGATGTACTGTTGTTGGCTGATATCTTTGAAAACTTTTGCGATAGTTGCATCGCAAGTTATGGACTTGATCCCGCGTATTATTACACTTTACCTAGTTTTATGTGGGATGCAATGTTAAAACATACAGACATAAATTTTGAACTGCTGACAGACCAATGTCATGTCAATGACAAGATCATGTTCATTAAACGTGGCACACGTGGTAGTCTAAGTCAATGTTCAAACAGGTACGCACAGGCCAACAACAAGTACATGAAGTCATACGATCCATCAAAATCATCATCATGCCTGATGTACTTTGATGTAAATAACTTGTATAGTATAACTTGTAATAATTTGTATTTTTTAATTGTATGGACATCACGCTAAATTCCCCAACAGGTTCTTGAAATAGACTTAGAATATCCACAACATTTACATGATGCGCACATTGACCTACCGTTCTGTCTAATGCGCGATAAATCGCCCGGCAAGCGGTAGGACAAGCTCCTTGCAACCTTATACGATAAGAAACGTTACGTCATACATTATCATAACCTGCAGCAGTGTACTCGTCACGGCCTTTGAGTAACAAAAATACATCGCATATTACAGTTTGCGCAATCACCATGGCTTTGCAATTATATTCAGCTAAATACAGATTTCAGAACATGCACCAAAAACGATTTCGAAAAAAACTTATACAAACTAATGAACAACGCGGTATTTGGCAAAACCATAAAAAACGTGCGCAATCACGTCGATGTGCGACTCGTGACAAAATAGAAGGCAGATACGGCGCGGAGGAAATGATCGCTATGCCAAATTTTTACACTCGTAGTGTTTTTTCGGAGAATTTGGTTGCAATCAAAATGCGTAAGCTTGAGGTGAAATTTGACAACCTATGTATACACCCAAGAACTTTGATTCTGTCCATGGGGAAATTTTCCAAACTGAGAAGTCGCTATCTTTCTACATACTTACAGTTCATGATTAACGTAACGACCAATAAGCTCTAGTCGTTTCATTAATTATGAACTGCGAGTATGTAGAAAGTCGTGACTTCTCACAAGGGCACCACACATAACCCGGGTCACCGATTTTGATGAAACTTTACAGTTATGTAGTATTAGTATAGAAATACTAAATGCTAAACGGAGACGATGCACTACTCAACCGTTGACGTGAAATCGTTGTTTGAATTTCACCATATAGCTTTAATACCGTAACATTGAAGGAGTTTGGCAAGTAGCAGCGTGGTGTGGCGGACAGCGCGAGCGCCTATAGTTTTGCAGGTCGCGGCCGTCGCGGGTTCGAGTCCACAATTTTTTTTTTTTTTTTTTACCCAGTACTCTTATTGTTACAATATACATATATATATATATATAATAAAATATATAATAAATAATACACAGATATAGATATAATAATACGCAAAAAATCTTCTCTGCATTCGAACTTTTGTTAGTTTACTTTATATACATTTATATATATATATATATATATATATATATATATATATATATATATATATATACACATAGATTTATATGGATGGCGAGATATTTATATGATATATTTGATTGTGAGAGTTAATATGCATATTTATTTATGTGTAAGTACAAAAACAATTACAAATGAATTTATTCGTCGTCTTGCTCTGTAATTTTGCACACTTTCGGGTGATAATAATCATAAAAACAAGTAAAACATAAAACTGATTTACACCACGAACATTTTATAAATCCAATTTTTTCGCAAGCACATTTTTTTTTCAATAATGCATAAAAGACATAAAAGACATAAAAGACATTCTTAAAACTAGCTGTGAATTTTATTACTTGTTTTTGTAATTATTATGACCCGAAAGTGTGCAAAATTACAGAGCAAGACAACGAATAAATTCATTTGTAATTGTTTTTGTACTTACACATAAATAAATATGCATATTAACTCTCACAATCAAATATATCATATAAATATCTCGCCATCCATATAAATCTATGTGTGTGTATATATATATATATATATATATATATATATATATATATATATATATTTAAATGTATATAAAGTAAACTAACAAAAGTTCGAATGCAGAGAAGATTTTTTGCGTATTATTATATCTATATCTGTGTATTATTTATTATATATTTTATTATATATATATATGTATATTGTAACAATAAGAGTACTGGGTAAAAAAAAAAAAAAAAAAATTGTGGACTCGAACCCGCGACGGCCGCGACCTGCAAAACTATAGGCGCTCGCGCTGTCCGCCACACCACGCTGCTACTTGCCAAACTCCTTCAATGTTACGGTATTAAAGCTATATGGTGAAATTCAAACAACGATTTCACGTCAACGGTTGAGTAGTGCATCGTCTCCGTTTAGCATTTAGTATTTCTATACTAATACTACATAACTGTAAAGTTTCATCAAAATCGGTGACCCGGGTTATGTGTGGTGCCCTTGTCAGTTTGGAAAATTTCCCCATGGACAGAATCAAAGTCCTTGGGTGTACATCCTTGACATATTTAAGACATGTTTGCATGAATTTCATCAACATGGCGCCGATGTTTTGTAAAAAATGTAGAATTATGTATACGGATAGTTTAATATATAACATTGAATGTGATGACGTAATACGAAATTATAAAGCGTAATATTAATAAATTCGACACGAGTAATTACGCGGTTGATAATGCATACGGTATTCCGCTTGCTAATAAAAAAGTGTCGGGATTAATGAAGGATGAAAACAATGATGTGATCATGACCAAATTCGTAGGGCTTAGAGCAAAGATGTATGCCTTGCGCGTTGGTAAAAAAAACACGAAGAAAGTCGAAGAAATCAAGAGCAACGTTGTAACAAAATCGATAACTTTTGACGATTACACGCGATGCTTGCATGATGAGATTGAAATGACAGCAGTTAAGTATTAGATCGAAATTGCATGAGGGGTATATTATATCCGAAACGAAAATTGCTCTTACAAGTCCGTACGACGATAAGTGATATATTATGTCAAATTCTATCAACATGTTGCTTTGGGGACATTATAAAATACCAATGTAAATAAAACACTTAATTTGTATAATATATGTATATTTGTGTAATTGTAATAAAAATTACAAATATCTTATAAATAAGTAATACATTTTTTTACAATATATTATTCTTGTGTATCCACGAATTGTGTGAATTATCAAATCCCAGTCATTTCACATAAACCTTATCCCCTCTTTTGGGGATAAAATTTTTTCAACAAGATATAAGTTAGGATTACCGACTTGCTCGAGCTCATATTCGTAAAATCCGCCGGTGATATGTTTTTCACAAGAAAAAAATATGTCACGGGAGTTCGAACATAGTTCTCTGTACTTTGGCAATTTTAAATATCTCCATAGTCCAATTCGGTGTGTAACCTTTATCAAAAATGGTCTTAAATTTGCTCACGCGTACCGATTCACCCACTTTGAATCGTGCGGGTGCAGCAATTTTTATGCGACTATACACAGTGGATAAAAGTTTTTCGGCAATCAAAGTAAACTCCGTAAACGTTATCTACGTTAACCGTTTTTTTAACCGTTAACCGCTCAAAACAGCTCCTACATATTTTTCCCCAAATGGACCATAATGTATTTGTAATTTTTTTTTGCCTCTTAGACGTTTCTAACTGTTGTCGAACAAACATCACGAGCGATTCGTCGATGATTTCGAAAACCTTTTCAACGGAGGGTGCATGATTCTGCAATAAATCGCTATTTTGTAACATTTGTAATGCTTTATTAAAATTAATTGGTACAATTTGCAATTTAATTAGAGTAGAAGTCATTATTGAATTATTAAACAAAATATTTGACCGTTTTTGTTTTGGCTCCACGTATTCTTCATCTCTCAAAAAGAATGCTTCACTCTTAGCCGGTTTAGACTCATTCCCAACGGTATTTTCAACAATCTGTTTTAGAGGTTCAATGATTGGTTTAAAATGTCTTTCCAATGCGATATCTTCTTCCATTTTACCCGTTTTTAATGCGCAATATTTTTTGCGAATCGTGTTACTCGTTTTTACAATCTGTTTAGCTATTTTCTCGCGATCCATGTTACTATCCATGTTGAACATTCAACGTATCGACGATAACTAATCATTTTACGGTATTGCAAAGTCGTTAAATCTTTTTTTATATCTTCTATCGACAAGCGCGCTGACCTTGTCTATCACTAGAAATCCATATTTTTGTTGCCAACAAATCTGGCATAAATCGCTAAAATCCTCGTAAGACAGTGTTTACATGATTGTTGTATACATGCTTCAGATTGGTGCCATCCCAGATAGCCAAATGATTGCAAATTGTTGGCAACTTGCCACAAATATCGCTCATAAGTTGTCAGCAAAGCAACAGAAGGTATACTCTTTTCAGTATGTTTTTGTCAGTAACAATTTTCAAAATATAATAATGGCAAGTTTCCAACAATCTATTGGCAATAGACTTTAAACTCAGTTTTCAGCAACTTGCTGGCAACTGGCGCACAACACGTCAGGAATCCTTAAAATCTAAACAATGGGTAGGAAACAAGTGTTGCTGTTAGGTTGCCCTCAGATTGCAGATAATGCAAGAAACTTGTAGAAAATCCGTCGGCAATCTGATGACAACGATTTTCAGCAATTTGTGAACAACTGACGTGCAACATATTGTGTTTTTAAATTGCCATCATGTTATAAACAACAGGTAAAAAAATTTTTAATTTTTTTCATATCCCTTCTATAAATACCATATAGATCTTGTTACAAAATCTGTGTCATATCAAGACTTATGTTTAACAGATAGAGCAGATCGGTGAGCGCTTAGTGAGTTAAGAGCAAAACTATGTTCCAAAACTCATAAAAAAAAGTGTTGCAACCTTTTAGCTCATGACTGTATACACGCACACCGACGGAATCCCTCCGCGCGCGACACGCGGCTTCTACACATATACGCGAAGCGCCCACATACATACGTACTAGTCTTCCCCTTCCATGCTACTAGTGTAGCTGCTAAAAGTCAAAAATGCATTGCTGACACTGGGTCATTTTGAATTTTCACTAGTTTTATGAAACACACAACGACAAATGATGTACATTCATAATAAGAGTAAAAAAGTAGGTTAGGCGATGCATGCGCAAGTATGCTTCGCTTCAGTTGGTCGCATAGGTACTGGCGTTTACGTGCACTTCTCTCAGTCAATAATAATGCACATCATTGTCAACTAAATGCTGAAAACTTTTCAGCAATTATTATTATAGTAGAGTTGCTATTCGGTTGCCGACATGTTCCTCACAACTTATGAATAAAAGTAATACTCGCATGTTTCTGTCAACTTTATATTACCATTCGGTTGCCGACACGTTGTTCATAACTCATGAATGATAATCGTTGTTCACATATTGCTATCAGATTGCTATAAACATTGGTTGCAACAATTGTTCTACCGTTGTTTGACAATAAAACTCAGCATATTAATACTGAATTAACAAAAACATTTTTGTTTCATTAAATTATAGGCAACATAATAGCAATTGACGAGCAACTTAATTTCTGCAATTATTTGATTTAGATTGAGTATTCACGTTTGGCGATCTGAGATCCTGTTTGAACATGATTAACAAATTCGCATTGTCACGTATAAGATGCTTTGGTATCTTGGCATACGTCGACAAAGATAGAAGCAGTCAACGTCCGCATGTCGACCCATTGCATACTCTCTTATCGTATCTTGCTTGTCACATGCCACATCATCAAAGATAAAGATGGAATTTGGAAACGCTTTGCTCGAAGGAATGACGTCACTGTTGTTGAAGAATGCAAAATACCCAACTTCTTCAATCGGTGTTAATAAATTTTCCAAATATCGATATTTCGGCTGCTGACGCGATTTCAAGTACACATACATGTTCTCAAAACGTACACCGTGCGGACTTTCCAGCATGCTTATCAACACGTTTGTCTTGCCGCAATTTGACGGGCCGCAAATAATGCCGCGTATAGAAATCGGTAGCATATTTCCATGTCTGTGTGTTTTTATTTCAGGTGTTATCTTATCATCAAAATTAAGTACTCTGATTGCCTGCCGTTATCGCACAAACCGCATATTTTCTTTTCCTCCACGGTAACAATAAACTAAAAAATTTCTATTGACGGTAGCTTCTATTTATAGATGCGCGTAGAGTGAAATCGCTCAGTATGCAAAATGTTTCTTATCGTGTCAGATATCTGTGATGTACACAGTTTGACTAGCAAACAGTTAAAATATATACCAAAAGTTGTTTTGTTACAAAAGTTTCACAATTACATCAATCATTTATGGGACAAATTGCCTAAGCATATAAAAGCAGATTTGGGGGTTCAGCAGTACCGTCGGTGTTTCAAACATTAGATATAATTTACCATCTTAACATACGCATATAGACGGTCCGGCACCGTTGAGAAAGAATTGCTTGCGCATACCTGCAAAAGGCTGCAGCTTGTTAAATCGCGCGATTAATGCACTTCCTTTCGAATTACATATCCCCGGTTATCAGTATTGCGGTCCAGGAACACGTTTAGAAGAACGATTGGCTTGAGGTGACCGAGGCATTAATCCATTAGATGCAGCGTGTCGTGAGCATGATATAGCCTATTGGCACAGCAACGATCTTGCGAAAAGACACGTGGCTGATAATATACTCGCCTCGAAAGCACAGAAACGCATTATAACGAGATTCAAGTCTCGGAGAGAGAGCTGTTGCGACAACAGTTTGGGCGGCTATGAAGACCAAGATGAAAATCGGTATGGGTCTGAAATCGAAGAAGAAGAAGACAACGCGCAAGTGGATATTTCCGGTAGCAAAACGTGATGGTATCTTCCTGCCATTGTTGGGAGTTCTTGGGTCATTGGTCGGAGGAGCGGCTGGAGTAGCGAAGACCGTAAATGATAACAAAGCGGCGCAGCGTCAACTGGAGGAATTAAAACGTCATAATCGTGTCATGGAAGGTCATGGAGTTTATCTCGCTCCGTATAAGTGCGGTCAAGGAGTATCGACAAGGAAAAAAAAAATGTCAACGAAACATTAAAAATGCCACGAGGTGTTACTACAAACCTTAAATTACTTCAACTAGCAAAACCTATGCACATTCCATATTTCCGAGAAATTTTCATGCGTACTTTATTACCAACGGAGGAAGCACGCCAAAACGAGAGCGGTATCATGAATTTGGACAGTATCGAAGGACCGGGTATTCATTGGGTGGCGTATGCAAAGAGGGGAAATCGTGCTATATATTTCGACAGTTTTGGTAATCTTTGACCACCGCAAGAATTGGGACAATACTTTAATAGTGATGTGACACGTACAATCACGCGCGTTATCAACGTTACAATCAAAGCAATTGTGGTCAACTATGCCTACGTTTTCTACAATTGGTCGACAATCAATTTAAAGATCAACATTTCGCTATTTAACTCTGTATACAACATGTCACTGACGTTTACACTAACTGGCAAGAGTAGCATCCTTGCGGTACGCTACTTTCCAACTGTAGATTTAAGCAATGGTGATTACGAGGTCTGATAGATTTTGAAACCTACAATACCTACGATACCTAATATAAATTACTCGAATAACAAATTTTACTATGACAATAACGACAAGAAAATTATTATTCCTAAAGGATCGTACGAACGACGTGACATTGACAAGTATTTAAGACATGCAATATCTCATGTTCCAAACGATGTTACTAGGAAGAAGTTGCTTCATAAAAAAATTGATGAAGACAAGGAAAATGAAATTATGATTCGTGCCAATAATAATACGATGAAGAGCAAGATCAAGTGCTCTTATTGAATAAATTTTATTCCGACAACATTGGATCGCTGTTGGGATTTTCCTCGAATCGTATGCTTGAACCTCGACAATAGCACAAATCGGATTTACCTATAAATATAATCAATTGGCATAGAATCATCATTGGCATAGAATGTAACATGATCGCTGGTGCGTATAGCAACGACAAATGCGTGCATACAATACATGAATTTTCACCGAGTGTTCCTCCCGGGTATAAAATCTTGGGAACGCCTGCACAGATCATTTACCTTCCGATCGTCGTACGGAGCATTACTGACTTGACTATTCGCATTGTGGATCAAAACGGTCGATTGATTGATTTCTGTGGAAAGGAGATTACTGTTAGATTGCACGTACGAAGACGATAACGTGAGATGCTCGTGCTGAATGAGCAAGAGCGACACACAATTTGCAACAAGATCAGGACAATAAAAAAAAATAGCAATCAAGAATATCCAATTGCTCGGTAAAAAGAAACTTACCTCATCAAACGTTGCATATTTTAGATCAGTGGGATTCACCGTACAAAATTTCTGAAATGTCTGATATTCTAAACATTAGAGGTGACCCGATCTTTGACGATAGCAAAGATCCGTCAAGATTGAAACTTACTCGTATAATCCGTACGCCAACACTACGTTTGGACATAGCGACAAAATAAAGATACCTATACAACAACAGAGTTTATACACATTGCCGTGGAAAAGTTTTCTCTACGTCGAAAAAAGATTAGTGAAAAAAAAATGATGATGATGACGATGAAGCATCAGAAATAAAATTTGGAAATAAATGTGTAGCGTTCATGTTTGATGAAATTTGATATGAAATTAACGGTGTAGATCGCAACAGAAACGTTAGAATTACTAGTACTATAAAGAATTATGTATCTCTTACGTTTGACAACGGAATGATAATGTAGAATGCCGGATGGGACAAATTATTTCAATTTTTACGTGCGGCTAAATTTACTGTTGGGCTTTTGCAAGGATTACAAACGCATGGTTGTTAACGCACGCCATGAATTAATTTTGATACAAGCGTGCAATGATAACAATTCCATTGTAGGAACGAATAGAACAACGGAACCGGAAATTGAATTGTTCAAAGTACAGTGGCAAATGCCACATGTTACGTTAAATGAAGTCAATAAACTGTCCATACGAGCTTTGGAACGGGCGATATCTAAGTATGAGTTTTCGGTCCTGGGATCTGTACAAGTACTTTATGCTTTATGAGCTATAGGCCGGTATTCATAGTCGATTCTTATTTCAAGATCGTCTTAAGTAACGTCTTAAGATGCTAATACGGCTCTCTGATTGGTTGATGGCATCTTAAAATGATACTTAAGATGATCTTAAATATAAGAATCGACTATGAATACCGGCCATAGATGAATTATGCATGTTCCACAAAAAAACAAATTTACCCAGTGTAACAGTGCAAATTATTTCATCCTTGTTCAACATTAGCAAACAACAAGGATAAAATGATTAACTGTTTCAAATTATATCAAATGTGTGCCAGCCAAAAATGATTAGTCGAATCAACGTCGATTCGACGTCGATAACACTGGTCGATTGACGATCGAAATGTGTAGTCAATTTGACTTAAAAATGGGCTTAAATTTCGACCAGTCTTCGACAAGTCGATTTGATGTCAATTTGATGTCGAATTAATACTAATTTCCAGCGAGAAATGACCTATCGAATCGACATCGAAATAACATCATTTTGATGATTTTGATGTCGAATCGATGTCGAATTGACGTCGATTTTGTCATCATTTCTCACTGGGAATATCTAGAGATGAGATTATAACAAGTTGAATTGCGCCTAGAAATAAAATGTTTTGTGTAAAATTACTAGACACAAATAAGAAATATTTGAAGACAGTATTTTCTTACTGTTATAAAAAATACAAATAAAATTTATAAAGTAGTATGTATTCACCTATAACTTCCCACAACAGTAATTTGCAAAAAGGTCTCTTTTGATTGCCATCGCCTCGAAAATTGTATTTACATGCAAGAGAATTACTAATAGCTGCAATTATAACTGGATACAATACTTCACTATCATTTACTTTAAATTCTTCTTTGGCTTTTACTTTTATTTGTGAAAAATAATGTACCTAATATAATAATGTATGTATGTAACTAATATAATAATGTAAATAAAAAAAAAACATTATTTAACTAGAACAAACTATTTCACAATTAAAACATAAAATCAAATCAACATAGTAAAATATTCAAACAGACTTTTAGCTCTTAAAGAATACACCAATAACAGTGAGCGCTCACTCAACTGTAAAACGCAACCATTCAAGAGACACAATTGCAATTCACGCCAAGTCTAAAAGCGTAACGTAAGTGATGCATACTTATATTACCGTACACTGCCGTTCGATAATAGTAATAGTCGTAATTTATCAACCTTGTTTGCACGATAATAATCAATGTGGGCGCATTTCGAGAATATATTTAATAATAATATAATAATATAATAATAACAAAATCTTTTTTCTACATTTCTCATTTTACATTTTCATAGAAAGCTTATAAAATTTGACAATTTTTAAGGTTTTTAAAAATTCCTTTAGAAAAATTTCAAATATGATGAATTCTTATAATAATTATAAATGTTATAAGATATGAAAATTATTATAAATATACATGTGTATGAAAAATGTTAGTGCAGCTTAGTGATATATTCATTGTAAATGCCCGGGAAAAAATATTTTATATATAAAATATGTCCAAACATAAATATATATGATTATATATATTTACATGTAATTTATATTTGTGTTATGTATATTTATATGTAAATAAATATACATATAATTATATAAAATTCTATATAATTACATATAATATAATTATATATACGGACATAATTTATATATATGTGTACATAATTATATAATGATTATATATAAAAAAAAATTTTTCCCGAGTGTCATTTTTTTATAACAAATGTAACAATTTTTAAGATCCATTTATTGCTATTAAAAAATTGTTAAATCATGCAAATGATATATATGCATCTCTACCCAATTTGCAGATCAAGATTATATACAGGTTATATGTTGATTTAATTGTGTATGCAAAAAACACATATCGCATTCCGATATTTCAACTTTTTAGTGCATAAAAACAATGTAATAAAAAAGTAAAATATATACTGTGCCTTCCAATTTATGTTGATCTACGTAAAATTGAATAAAAGTCAATAGAAATTTCACTAAAATATTTGCAATTACTCAATAAACAATTTTTATGACAAAGTAGAAAATGATAAAAATATCGATTAGTTTTCGACCATCGACCATTTATCGACGCATTGACGTCGAATTGACGTCGAATCGATGTCGATTCGACTAATCATTTCTGGCTGGGACGTGCCTCTTACTGAAAAACGTACAAATCTTATGTAATAAATGAATAACTTTTTGTCATTGTTACGTCCGCGGATTCGCGATATTGCGATCCCGGGACGTAGATCTTTTGGTTCTTTGGTGTTTAGGCAGCTGTCACCAGTCGAGCCTCGGAATCGTGCGGTGACACGCCCCGACGCACGACAATTCTTTTATGCAAGTACTAGGAGATATTTTGGGAGGATATATATATATATGTATATGTAATGAAGGTTTAATGAATTTTTTACTAAAGTCGAAGGAGGTCGGACATGCGTGATTGAGCTTGGCGTGGGGTTGAATGAATGACAGAGCATGCACGATAGTTGAATATAAATGTGTATATATTTTTCGTATGTGAAATGAGGAAGTTGAACAATATCATGGTAGTCGCGTGTTATGAGACTATGAAGTAACCCGAAAGGGTCCTCCGGACTTTGAATGGTGCCTTGGTGTTCTCAATAATCCGGGGCCCTCTGCGAGTGAAACTTGTATTAGCTGGCTTCCGCGTGGTTAGCCTGAGAGGCAGCGGCCTGGTAGGGACCCGAATCGGCACAGGATCGGGGGATGCCTTGGCCGGGTTAACCCGCGGGTTCCTGTCCGCTCTAACGCTCTTGGCTGGCGTTACTTGTGAGACGACTACGTCGTCCAAAACGGGGAGCTGGGATTCAGTCGAGCAGTTCCCCAAGTTCCAGGGAACCTCCTGGGTATGGGACGATCCGTAGCCCAGAGCCTCGTCCACTTCTCTAAGAGAGGGCAAGGGGCTAAGCCGCGGAGGCGGGAAAACCGACGGGTCGAACTTGCCCGCAGCGTTGAGTTTGCGGATCATCTTACGAAAGAATCGTTTTCGTCCGCCCACGTAGGCACGGTGTGCCTTTCTTCTACCCTTAGCTCCTTGAGGAGATGCATGATCGAATCAGTGAGAAGGATTGCCACGTAAATGTATAAGGAAGCCGATGACTTACCAGTCTTCTGAAGAGACGACTTTAACGCGAGAGAGAGAGAGAGAGAGCTCAGTATGAAAGATCTACGAATTTTAGTAAGATAAATTAATGATTGAGTATACGTTGTAACAACCTGTGTTTTGTCCGAGCGCGGACGAGCTCAGGGAAGCCAGGGCTCGAAGGAAGGTTGCCGGGTTAATTAATTCCGAGATCGGGCGTGCGTTTAATGAGAAACTACTTTATTTGAGATATAATGCTGATAATATGCTCACGTAGTTCGGGGATACACGAGGTGTATCCGCGACGGTACGGTGACGCGATTTCACAATAATAAGACGCGGTATTTACAGAACGGGGATCTATTTACATTCTCGCTCGCACTCGGCCCGCGGCCGGTATGAGAGAGCGCACGATAGCGCGGTCTCGCTCACTCTTGGTTCGGTGTCGTCGCTAGGGCTCCACGGTGTTTACGTCGTCGCCGGCCTTGTCGATCCGCGACGCGCGCGGGTCGGGACGCCCTACGTTAGAAGCCGCGCCGGTGTTCCGCGAATTTGCGACAGGTGCGCGGCGGGATTCCCTTAGTAGGGAATCCCCGACGTGAGTCGGTGCCGGCTGCCTCGAGATCTCTCGATGGAGGCAGAGATCTCTCTACCCCCTGGGTGGCAGTCGTTACCGCGGACTCTCGAACGGAGATGGGTTTAATGGAATCGTTGAGATCTCTCAACGGTGGCAGAGCTCGCTCTACCACTCGGATTCCCTAAGTGCCGGGAAAGCGGGATCGGAAATCGCCGAGATCTCTCAGCGGTGACAGAGCTCACTCTACCACGCGGATTTCCTGGGTCTGGCTCGGAGGCTGGACCGGAGAAGAGTCGATCTCTCTGTAAGATCGTCCGCCTTTTATACCCCGATCTCGGAGAGTCGGGGATGTTCGAGTGGAGCTCGGTTCTCCTCGGAATACAGCATCCCCGCTGCTCCGAGATCGGTCCGGTATCGCGCTCTCGCTTGAGCGTACGCCTCTCTGTCGCTCCAACGCCAGGAGCATGCGAATCCGTGCGCGTGCGCGCGGACTTCGGGCGTTTAACGGCGCGCTTGTCGGACCGTTCGCGCGCGCGTGTGTGAGGCGATTATCGGCGCGTAGCGCCTGTTCGTCTGTCCGGCGGGTGTTCGGCCGGACAGGGGAGCGGTTCGTGGCCCCAGGGGGAACGATGCGGAGGTGCATCGTTACAACGTTATGAGAGACGAATCCGCTGGGTCGGAGTGGTCACCCGTTAAGACGCCCCCTTTGAGATGGATGTTATACGGGAAGAGAGGGGACGGTAAATGCGTCGAGGAGTCGCGCTAGCGAATCTTCCTCGACGGGATAGGAAAGGAAGAAGGAGTCGAAGAGTCGCGTTAGCGAGTCTTCTTCGACGCCGTAGGAGAGGGAGAGAGGGGAGACGTCCGAGAGTCGCTTTCGCGAGTCTTCTCCAACGCTCGGATGAAAGGGAGGGAGGCAGAGAAACGAGTGAGGCCATACTCTAGCTAACGCTAGGTGTGGTTCAACCTTCAGGATCTCTGGTGGGAAGGAGGGAGAGGGAAAGAGGCGATCCGACCGGGGCCACCCCGAAGACCAACGTCTTCGTCAGGAGTAAAACCCTTCCGTCGCTGAGATCGTACCTGGAGGTCTGAACGTTGGCGGTCGCCGATGACAGCGAATCTCACTCGACCAACGAGACTGATCTGAATTTCGTGCTCCGATTTCGCTCCTTATATAGGCAAGGATATGGGCAAGAGGTGTCGCGGGACGATTCCTCAGGTTCGCGGAAAATTCGGAGCGATAGTTTTTCGTAACGTGTGGCCCTTAGAAGCCCGCCCCGTTCCGCGACCGCGCGGCTTGCGCCTATATCGCGCGAGCGCTTGTAGACTTCTCCGTGGATCGCGACTCGCGGGGGCACCGCATACCAAGCCCCGACGCGAAATCCAGTGCTCAGAAAATTAATAGAATTTAATAGAATTTATATTATAATTGAGAGTGTGCGAGGCGATACACATGCGCCAAACACATGCAGTAGTTTTACGTATAAAAAGTTAAGGTTTTGTTATCGTTCGTAAGAGATTAATTGATTCAAAATTATTTGGCATTTTTATTGGCCGTGATTTTAGAGTTGTTTCGATCGGAGTTGCATGGCGCAGCAGTGGCAAGCGTCCATGAGTGGATCACGTTTCGATAATTATAAATTTGCTGTTCTTAATATTTTATATTAAATTGGAAAGATGAATAGAATTCCAACGCGCGGAGCTTGGCGGTATCAGAGGGGGTCGCGAGCCGAGGGGTCGGCGCGCACGATGTTTGTCTTGCGCCGATGGACGCTCGCGGGTGTTGCGCGTCGAGGGGGCGGCACCGCGATGTAGCCAAGCCGTATGAGATTCGAGATCGAGCGATATCGATTTTTGATACTGATGCAGGATTTATTTAATTGATCGGAGGATGTTTCCGGATTCTAATTAGGCTATTATTAGTACGGATGGCGCGGAAAAATAAAAATTTTCTCGCCAGACGTAACAGTCATAAAATTTATTGTTATTTAAGAATAAACTAAATCTTTTATTATTATACTATTATTAAGTTACATAATGTTTAAATAACCTTAAAGATTATTTTGTTTTATTAGCATACAATAAATTAATTTATTACTGTTTTATTTAATTAACTCTAACAAAAATTTTAAAGTTAAATATTTCTAATAATTTTTAATTATAATAATTTATAACAATTTATATAACACGTTTTGTTTAATTAATGTTATTTTCTTTATCCTTGTGTTTTTGACTGTGATCGAAGTTTTGGAATTCGTTTATGTTTTACAGTTGTAAGAGCAGCCATCTTCTCTGTGTTGTACAAACTGACGCATGCGCATTGGAAATTTGTCCCATCAAAAAAAATGGAGTGTCGGAACTGGTATATCTAGACTGTGCTACCACCTATTGTCTCATTTTACATGATCGTATAATTGTATACTGTCTATTGTCTAACGTTGTGCGTAAAATCATGTAAAATGCAGCGTTAGCAAATATCTTCAATAAAATACCGAGATATTTTGTGATATGGTAGAGTCTTGAAAAATTACTTGTCATGGTTGTGCCAACATTTGTGGATCTGCGAGGATTCACCGTTGGAAAAAAATTTATTGTAAAGAAGTAGCGGTATTGAAACAAGGAAACGTTTTCATGCATTACATTTTTACGAATTCCGTGCCATGAAGTGCATTGACAAAATCCGAAAGATTTTGTTTTTCTTGGTTGGTTGCTTATCACCATGGATTGCAATGGGAAGATGGAATAGTTCAGTATCCGAAGGCAAAGAACCTGATTTCAACAGCTGTGTATGATGAAAATGATGATGAGGCTATCGTATACATTAAGGGACATGAAAAACGAGAATGGCTGAAGAATATACTCGATGTCAATGTAAGAAATAATGTTATCATCGAGACCGTAGATGCTGATTAAGAAGACATTAAATCTTTAAATAATTTGGATACTGTGAACACTATACGATGTGCAAAACATGTTAAAAATTGTGCTATGCAGAATGTATTTAAATTATACAATTATTGGTTACAATGTCAAAAACATGCTTTAAAATAAAAAATGTATAAATGTATTTATGGTTTATTTTTATCTTTCCCTGTAATACATAAGTAATTCGTAGACGTTAGACGTTTGATAATAGTATGGTCAAACCGTCTAGCATGCTATTATTAAACGTACTACACTCGAACGTCTGTAGTACAATGTAGTATGGTTGACGTACGATAGACGTATGGTCGATGTATGATAGACGTATGGTAAACGTACGACAAACGTATGGTAGACGTACGGTAGACGTAAACGTATAATAGATGTTTGATATCGTTTCAATAGACGTATGATGCATGTTCAATAGTGCGATCATGTTATAAAAAGTGTTTAATATGCAACGGTCACTTGGTGTGAAACACTGCCATACCTCTTAATAAAACGTATCTCTTGTGTTATCAAAAATTTAAGCTGCATGTGCATGTTAAGATAAAAAATTGCTTAGAGGTGTTCTCATTTTACTATAAGAACAATGAGGTATTAACGTCCCGAAGATAAATTACGTACATTTTGATTGTAAAAATAAATGGGCAGACGTACGATGTACGATAGACGTATGGTAGATGTACGACAGACGTACGATAGACGTATGGTCGATGTACGATAGACGTATGGTAGACGTGCGATAGACGTACGGTAGACGTAGACGTACAATATAATAGATCCCAGATAGCAAAATACTTCCACAATACCGGTACGGTGAACGTACGTCGTACCTTGTGTATCGGTACTGTAGCTACCACGTACGTGCGTACCGTAAGCGTACATTACCAGTACACCGTATTTGGTACGCAGTGGGACTACGGTAGCGCTACCGTGTGCTCATATAAGGGTTATGATCGTACGCTGTACTCTCACAGTACTAATAGCGTACTAGAACGAGAATGCATTGTCGTATCGGTTTCTTCTCCGTCCTATATTATTATAAAGCAGAGGTTATACATTTAAAAAACATTTCAATGTAATTGAATTATACAGAATTTATTCATTTAAACACATAGTAATTTATACATACAATGATAAATACAAAATAAAATTTTCGTATTATTATAATACAAAATATAAATTAAAAAGTATATAATTGACAATATGTAATATATACAAATTAAATAATTAAAACTTTCGATAATAAACAAAATAAAATTAGATCAGACCATGAGAATGAAAGTGGGTATTTGTGCGTAATTAATCAAAATTTATTTAATATTCTTTTTAACATTTTCGTCCAAGTGTTTCAGCTACGCATTTTGATCTATCATCAGCGTATATTTATAACAAATTTAATACTCTCACGATCTTAAATTAAATTGTATTTGTTATGCCGGTTATGATAGCTCAATGCGAAGCCAAAATGCTCGGACGAAAATGTTAAGAAATATTAAATAAATTTTAATTAATCACGCACAAATAACCACGTTGACCCTCAGGGCCTGATTTTATTTTATTTTGAACATATATATATATATATATATATAATGCGATAATAGACTATAATATATATATATATATATATATATATATATATATATATATATATATATATATATATATATATACATATATATAAAGCTAATGAATAAATTTGACAATAAGAGTCAGCACCGTAAATTGTGCGCTTTATATTTTATTACATTATAAATACTTAAACAATATAAAATATTAACAGCATTTCGATCCTTTTTTTGGATCATCTTCAATGCATAGATAATGAATTAAAAATGTATATTGTATATATTGTTAAAAATATTATAAATAATTTATATTGTTTATATTATATTTAATTATTTAAATTTTAGTAAATTATAAAGTGCACAAGTTACCGCGTTTGATTCTTATTGTAAAATTTATATGTATAGACATAATTCATCGCAGACCTGGAATGAAATTACAGTTTTAACAAATCATGTGTAAGGGAAAGGGCCCCATCCCCGCCCTTTCCTGTGAGGCACAACCAAATATTTGCCTCTCCATATCATTTATCCTGAAAAAAAAGAAGTGAATTAGGGATGAGAACGGCCCCACCCCGCCGTTCTCTGTGAAGCACATCCAAATTTATTACTGCTTCTCCAAACAAAAAAATACAAAATACAAAATTACATACCGCTAACAAGGGTCTCATGGACTGCCAAAAAGGACTATGTCATCGTCGTATAGATCTGGAATTATATTATTTATTAATAGAAACTATTATTTTATATATTTGTTATTTAAGGCTCCTGGTCCCTGCCATGATGTAATAAGATAGGTATAGCATTTCCAACGATGCGCACTCAATTTTCTTTCACTAATCAAATATTTATCTAAGATGCCAGAAGGAACATGACTCCCCTCCCTTCCTCTAATATATGATATCTTTATAATGTAATTTCTTAGATTAACCTTTTTTGATATTATATATTGTACTTTGTTTACGGAGAAACTATGCCAAAGTGTCAATTCCGGACAAAAATTTGATTGATTGTTTCCTATTCTTTGGTCATTATTATACGCAATGCTACACCTGTCTTCTTATCGTAGTGGTCCCTAGCTGCTACAACTGTCCTTATGTAATGACGTCAGAAGCAAGAAATAACACATTTCAAATCTTTGCATGGTATTTTCAAAAAAAAAATATTTTGCACAAAATAACACTTCAGATTACTTCAACACACTTCAAAAGTATGAGTTCTATCCATTTCCCTTGACAATTAATAAACAGTCATAAAATAAATATAATACAATTAATAAACAGTCATAAAATAAATGTAATACAAAGCTTGACCATGCACGTTTATGTACCTACGCATAAGCTTACATTGTTAGGCTTTGCATTACATTCATTTTATGACTGTTTATTAACTGTTAAGGGAAATGTGTAGAACTCAAAGTATTTTCGAAGTGTGCTGAAGTAATCTGAAATGTTATTTTGTGCAAAATATCTCTTTATTTGAAAATACCATGCAAGAATTTTCGACGTGTCATTTTTCTCTTCTGATGTTATTAAATAAGGATAATTATAGCAGGGAACAAGAGCCTTAAGATTAATAATTTTAATTTAACATATTTTATAATTTATATTATATATAATAATCATATATTATTATACCAATTTCTTTATTTACCATCTGTCGTCGAATATTCCTGCTCGTCGTTGTTCTCCGTTTCCTCCGTGTCCTGGGTGTCAATATCATCGGCGTTTTCCTCCTCCGTGTCTTGGATCTCTGATTCCTCAATTGTCCCAGTGTCCTCAATTTCCTCCTGGATGTTTTCAATTCCCGTGTCCTCTTCCAGGTCATCTATTCGCTGGCGTTGATTGGGTGGAACTTCTTCATTTTCTTCATTTTCTTCTCTCTGAAGAGGAGCTTTTCGTTTCCTATTGTAACGCCATTTCCTAGTTTTAAGGCTTTTTAAAGCCTTCTCCAAAGCATCATAAAATTCGACGTTATTGAGGTTGGTAAAATATTTATTGGCGTTTATGGCATCTGGAAAAATTTATGAGAAACACCTTACTTATTGTCATATATATTCAATGTAGAATATAACAAACAATATTATTTTACGAACCTTGACATGCTTGAGCAAAGCGACTGTTTCGCAATTTGCATCCCCCTGGTCCTGTTTTTCCATTCAAGGTGAGGTATGGTGAAACTTCCTCATCCTCAGGAAATACGCTGCGAAAATATTCTGCAGCGCAATCAACTGGATTGGTCCGTCCAAGATAAATAAAGTATCCCACCTGTAACAAAATTTTTGTTGTAAACTGAATTAAATATATATTTAGAAAAATATTCTTACCAAATCATTATAAACGTCTTCGTCAACGTCTTCGAAGGCTACAAAATCGTCCACAGTTCTAAATAAGATTTCCTGTGGCTTCATTGGTCTTCTTATTGCAGAATTTCGCGTCAGTTGTGTGATAGCTCTTGTATTTTCACTGCAGGAAAACATTACATTATAGGATTAAAAATTCATTTATAGTATGTTGCTTGCTATTCTTATGTAAAATTGTTAATACTTACTCGATTTTTTTTTCAATCAAAATTTGTCGCTCTTCCATCCGTTGTAGTTGTGTCATAATCATTCTAAAAAAAATTTAATGTTTTTATTCATGCATATAGATGCCTATTGTTGTAATCCTTTTTAAAACTTACTGTACAGATCGTATTATAGAAGATGGTTCCCTGTCTTTCGTCCACTCTTTTTCATATCCTGGTCTGGCTGGAGATAGGCGATTGCGTTGTCCGGTTGATGGTAGTGGTTGTGATAATGTATGTTTATGTTGTGGTGATGAATGTGGTTTTGATAATGGATGACTGTTTTGTGTGAATGATTTTGTGGCTGATGAAAGAGAGTGTGATGTTTGTTTATGTTGTGGTGATGATTTTGATGGTGGATGAATGTTTCCTGTAAATTTTGTACCTGGTAAAGGTGAGTGCGATGAGATGAGTGTATGATGTACTGATGCCGATGGAGGGGGCATGTGTTTATGTGCAGATGAGAATGACGATGATGAAGCATGCAGGGATGATAATGCCGGGGATTGTAAATGTTGTTGTAATGGTGCTGTGTGTCTTTGTATAGTTGTGTTTTGTGTCTTGTGTTCTTGTGTGTTCTTTCCGCCTTCTTGAGAATGGAATGTGCGATATTTTGCAAAATCCACATTCAATGATCGCAAAGTTTGCAGCGTCTTGTCCGCTCCTCTTCCTCTCCCTCGTTGATTCATCTAAATAATATTTGAGAGAACTCACCTAACGAAAGCACCTTAATCTATGGTATGTAGAATGACTGCAACTATCCAGACGTCAATAATAGGATCTATATGCCCTTCAGTGTGCCAATAAGGCATGCGGAAACATTTATTTTCTACTTCATTGAGATCTATTACACTGACTTCATCAAATAATAAAGAACATCTGAAGACACCTATTGAAGACGATGGCAAACCAACATCGAAAAAATCTTCAATTCTACAAAACTCTTTAACCGCCAACTGATAATGCTCACGCGAGAGAATGATGCTCTGAATAAGACAAATCTTTGAATTCTTTAATATTACCGTGTTATCCTGATTCTTCACCGATATACGAAATTTTCCTGTGTCTAAGACCTGAAATTGACGACTATCTAGGGGAGTATCAAAAACTACAGGACTAACCCACGGTTTACTGACGCGTATCTCTTCCTCAGTTAAATGTATTTTTTGTGTAACCTGTAACTTTTCAAATCGCCTATTTACAATTTGCTGCAAATGTTGATCAGGTTTCCGGCAAGCTTTGCGGAAATACGTCATATTATTTTCATATGGAAACATGGACAATTCATTTAATGAGCCAAAGCGTCTCGCGTCATCTACGAGATGTAAAAGACAATGAGTAATGTAAGAAAGAAATTCTGGACCATATATATCTTCTGCTCTATTTACAAAAATGTTTAATGCTGTGTGTGCAAAATCAAGATGGTCTTCTGATAAGAAAGAACTGACTAGAATTCGAATGGCGGAATGTAATAGAAGAAAATGTTTATATGCAGCAGGATTTATAAGTCCATAAAAAACAACTGGGGCAGTATACAAAAGAAGTTGACGATTTTCCGTAGCTTTAAATCCTCCATATTTTTTCATTAAATAAGGTTTTCGTGAAAATTCCTTAGGGCAGTAATTCTTAACTTGTTGTAGACGTGTAGTAATAATGTTAAGCGAGCTGGCTGAAAGTTTTAAATTAGGATTATATTTTCCGTCAACAAAAACGCTATTTATTTTTGGGACAACACCAAGAAAAACAGTGTGCATCAAGTCGAAGACCGTTTGAGTTACCAACCCTATCCCTAAAGTAAGCAAAGCAGAGTCAGAATCTGTATGATGTTCTCCATCAACGCGCTGTCTGTACTCTTCGTCTGTACGGGACCTGTGCTGAATACCACGATAAGCTACTACTCCACGACGAAGCCAATTTCCCCGAATCCAACATTTCGAACACGGAAATATACTTCCATGACCTTTATGACCCAATACAAAGGCTCGCGCAGGAGAATCAGCTATGAAACATCTCAATTTAATTACTTTCAACTGATTACGAAAAACAACTCCACGATTTAATACATCCTGAACCTCATTCACAAAATATTGGAATAATTCCTGCGCATTACTTGGTTTTGATGATCCTCGCCAGACGCCTACAATTTCTGGTTTACTTCCACGAATATTTGCAATCCTAATTTGTATTGGCCACATTTGAATTTTGCCCTGTCCATCTAATGTTGCACCATCTGTGCTAAAGTCTACCATTAAAGTGTCAAGTGGAATCAGTTCCGGAGAAGTTTGTTGAAGAATGGAAAGAATTCCTGTCTCAAATCCTAAATGGAGATATTCACCCCCTGCAATGTTAAGTATGGGATGCGCGGTACGTGGAGTCTTTAAAAGCGTTCTACTATCTTTTGGCAATGTAGATAAACATGGATGTGTTCGAACAACCTGTAAAACAGCATTTATTTGTGCATGAGACATATCACTGCGTATAAAAACTTCAGCAAGGCGTTCTTGAAAATTATCAATAGTATCTGGAGGCTCTATATCCACCGCATCATCATAATTTGAAATAGATTCAGCATCGTCTGAAGAACTTGATACTTCATCGACCTCATTAAAAGCAAATTGTACATTAGCTGATGCATCAGAAGATACAGAAATTTCCTCTTCCTCAGTCTGACTGCATTCTGCAAGAATTTTATCTTCGTCAACAAAGTCTGAATCGGCTCTAGCATTAGCAACATCTAAATTCTGCTGTTGTAAACATTCGTATTCATTACGTGCAGCTCTTTCTAATTTTTCCAAACGACGACGATGGACTGTAGATAGTAAATGATAAGGCTTGCGACTGCGCCTATTTGCCAAACGCAACATACTGATGAAATGGAATATGAACGAAAGAAATAGACAAGACAAAAAAAATTACAACTCAAGAAACAGTAAATAAAATTTGAAGTGCAATAGCCTAAACCAAAAAAGACAAGTTTTTTCTGGATGACATAAAACTCAATGATATGTAATAAAACCCTAAAAAGAATATAAATGAAATTATGTATACCAATGTGTTTGCAAGTGATTGACGAAAATAATTTATTATTAGGAGTTTTCCTGCAAATAGTATTAATATATAAAAATAAGATAATTAAAATATCTGCAACAAATTATACAAACCTCGTCCGTTGTAATTACTTCAGCAATCTGACCTGTAGATTGAGAATGAAACGGTGTAAAGCACAAAATAAATAAAAATACTTACAATTAAACAAACACAGTTTTTAAATTAAGTTTGTATTTAAATAATTATTACCAATTGAAAATTCATAATGGTGTATTGACAATATAGACTAAAAATTAAACTATCCTGTACTATGAAATCTAACAAGGGAAGGCACAGAACTGAACTCTGCCAAATTTGATGAAACTTGGCAGGATTACAAAGAAAATTCCCTCGAATATAATGACACCCCTATTTAGATGCCAATGGTCAACCGTTTCCGATATTTTAATAATCAATTTTAATATTCAGTGGCATCTTTAGAGTAAAGTTTATTAGGACACTCACAGACAAGTATTTGTAGCGTAGTGGATATGGTAACTGCCTCATAATTATTTTATACGTTATTTTATATTATAACTATTTATATTATAATTTATATAAAATACATTTTTTATATCAAAATAATTTATTTTTTATATCAACAATATAATTATTTTTATCGTAAAACGTTATAAAAAACATTATTATAAAAAAATTAACTGATTGTAGGATTTAAACTCAAGTTTACAAATTATGAAGCAATTAATTACCCACCACGTTAAATACTTGTATGTGAGTGTCCTAATAAACTCTACTCTAAAAACGCTATATTTATTATTAAAATATCTTAGAAACGATTGACCGTTGGCACCCAAATTGGTATTATTACATTTAAAAAAATTTTCGCTGTAATCCTGCCAAGTTTCATCAAAATCGGCGGAATTCAGTTCTAAGTCCTCCCTTGTAAGACTAAAATTAATACGTTTCTAAGTTCATCTTACTGTTCATCTGATAGTCGTCTGTATTATAATATATAATGTTTAATCTTTTAACAAATCACACTCAATAGACGTTTAGCAGAACAAACCGCTCAGTAGCAATTAATGATTAGCTCTTACTTTTAGAATTTATAAAGAAATCAATGTCGAGTGTTGACAAGACAATGCAGCAGTTAAATTGTTTTTCTGAATGCGGCTAATGTTATTATTTAATCTTAAAAATAATCGCAACAATGTATTAAAATTGTTAACAAAATAACACGCGTAAACTTAAAACATATATGTATACAGAGTGAGTTATTACATGAAAAATTACTTACCTTAGATACTGAATGAATAACAATGATTCTCAAACCCTTAAGATATTCCTGAACCTCCTGAATATTCCGCAATAACTTGAAAAATTACGGAAGTAAGGAAAACACGTACGTTCGGGTTCACGTTATCGCAGAAAACAACAATATATAGCACAGAGAAAAACAAAATAGCCGCGCTGGCCGTTGGGAGGAGACTTTCCGTTATTATGGAGGATTTACACTGCACGAACTCCATTAAGGCGGCATAAAATGTAACCAACACAGTTGACCAATCAGAATTAGATCGCGTTTTCAACTTGCCAATTGGCAATGTGGGCTTTCACATCCCGTCTGGCCGCGCTTGCGTCGATTGCGCGCGCCAAAATATAGAAAAGTTATTAAAAAATATTATTACTTCAGTTAATTAATTATAAAAATAATTATAATTAATCCTTAAGGTGCCATGGGTCTACAGTATCCGAGCTATTGTGATACGTGGGTCTGTCACGTTTTAGGACCCAATTTGAACAGCAACCCGCAGACTCTCACTATTATAATTAATTAGGAATAAATATTATCATTGCTAAATTAATTTAAAATTATATAGAATAATAATTAAAAAAATGTTATTACTGCAATTAATTAATTATAAAAAAAAATTATTTTTAATCCTTAAGATACATACATGGGTCTACGGTGTCCGAGCTATAAAGTGATATCTGCTCATAACAATAAAACTTGCAAGCCTGTCAGAAGATATTAAATAAACGATGTTTATCAAAATAACTATAAAATCGTCATAACTATAATGTAGACAAATGTTTTATAAAGTACTGTAAGGTTAGAGGGGAAAATAGCGTTGAACATGACGGACCCACGTATGCATTTAGAAGGTACCGAAAAAACGTATGCACATTAAATAAAGGTTAAGTATTCTAAATTTCCAATTAAATTAAAACTCTTTAATCGATCGACTGCAATTGGCTATCGCGTCATGACAATTCGACCAAATTGCAAGATTAAATCGTTAAGACATTTTTCGACCATGGGTTTTGGTCTTTCTAAATTGATATAATAATGATTGATAATTGATTATAAATTTGAAACTTTTATATATATAAATTTATTTGTGTTTAAATAATTTAATTATAAAATTGCAAAAAAGTTATATATAAAATATAATTTTATATTTCAATACATGCTCAGTACGCTGTACTGGTATGGTACAGTTCCTATTGCGAATATAAACCGAACAGTACGCAGTACAGGTACGATATTGGTACCAGAATATTACGCTGCATCAGTATCATGTATCCTTTTTGTACTGGTACTGTACAGCTACGCCGTACGCTGACATCTCGTGGCAGTACAGTAACAATACGGTAGCAGTATATTGTGCGGGAATCGCACGCTTGGTTATCTGGGATGTTTGATATTGGTTCAATAGAGGTATGATGTTTAATAATGCGATCACGTTTAATAATGCGATCATGTTATGTAGTAAAAAGTGTTTAATATGCAACGGTCACTTGGTATCGGGTGGTACGGATCGTACTATCCCGCTTTTAAGGTAAGTTTCACTTCTCTTTTCCATAATTTCCTTACTGTGCTTATAATCTATTAGTTAATTTATCGCTTATCTTAATGACTAGGAGGAGAAAAACAAGCAGAAAAAGGACGGACAAACAAAAAAAGGACAAGGAGAATAACGTGTCGCCACCATTTATATTTTATCAATTTATCTTTATATTTTTTTATATAATTTTTTCTTATTTTTTTATTTTTTTATCTTTTAATATTATAATTTTTCAAATATTTTTTACATTTCAAAAATAAATATACACAATCCTATCTGAAAAAATCCATGTTAAATCGATAGTCGCAGTCTCTCGAAGTTTATTGTTGACGCTTTTCCGTAATGCTGATTGGTTCTCTCGATGTGCTTACTTCGCGAGCTGCTGTCATCGCGGAGATTACCTTTTGACAGTTAGTAGACATATCTGTTACATAGTTACATAGACATTGTCACGAGGTTAATGGTGTAATAATAATGTGTTGGTTCTGTTTCCTGCGTCGATGAAGACTTCTCTTTTTCGTTTAGACGACTTCACAATTATTTTAGATAAGTCTTATTAAACGTTTATGTTTATGGTTATAATATTATTATAAAGAATTGATACTTTATGTTATATTTCATTTTCAGCAATTTTGTTTAATATTATTATAGCAGTATTATAAGGAGATTGAATTGAAGGAGTGTGCAAGGTTAGTGGCGAGAAGAAATGTGTACGTTCTTCCAGTATACAAATTGTCGTTGTGTCGTGTGTGAATTGTGAAAGTTTGCAACGCGTATCGCGTCGTGCACACTAATTATCAATATTATATACGTATCATTGCTGGTGTTGCTGTTAACGAATGTGTCTCAGATAAGTTTTTTGAATTAAATAACACATTTTCATTTCTCATATAAAGAAGTATTATACTTTAAGTACGTGAATACTTTGTGTTACATTTCATTTTTAGTACAAGATATAAAAATAGTCAGAGGAATGAAAGGTGAAAGAAAGAAGGGTTTTAATATACGGATAGAAGGAAAGAAAGAAAAAGGGAGGAGTCCAAAATAAAAAATCAGAGAGAGAGAGAGAGAGAGAGAGAGAGAGAGAGAAAATACATCATGAAAATAAAGGCGAAGGTTAAGATTTCTAATCAAAGATGAATAAAATTAAGAATGCTATTGAACATTGGTTTGAAGGTGTTTTTTTAATAATGGGTGAATATCATGTGATATATTGATATTTTTGTCAAAAAAATTAAAATTTCTCTAATAGAATATTATCTATTTTAGTAAAGTTTTTTAAAAATGTAAAATGGATATAAAGAAAAGAGAAGGAATAGAGTAATATCCCCGTAGGGGTCTGGAGTCGTTTCGGGGCCTCCCGAGGCTCTGCAACGACTCCAGATACAGGAATTGGCGTTCCTGCGGTTCCCGAGCTCGCTAGGGGGTCTGCGGTCTCTCGTAGGCCGCAGATTCAGGGATTTTAGCGACCCTGGCGCCCGAGCTGGTATACCGTAATCCGTCACGTGCTGAAATTACGTGCGGGACAGACCGGTGGCCTGGGTCTCACCGCCCGGGCTGCGAGGAGTGAACCTCTATAAAAAATCCAAGGGTGGCGTCCGTGGCGCGGGGTGTCGTTCCGTGTAACAGCGGGGCGGTGCTCCGTGTCTCGGACGCCAACGTTTTCAGTTGGTCGGCAGTTATGCTGCCGGGGTGGGGGTGCCGGTCCGGGATGGTCTCGGGCGGGTGCTTGCGCCCGTCTGTGGCCTCCCCGGGCCGTTTCCCCCGCCTTGGTGGATCCGTCTGCCCATGGCGCCTCGGGCCGATGGTCCCCGGACATCGGCCTGAGTAGGCTCCGGGACGAGGGTGGGGTTCTCCTCGTTAAATAAGACCCCTTTATGGATCAAATACATGGGTAGACGTAAGAAGAAGTTACCGCCCAGGAGTGAACGGACACCCCAGGGCCGGCACGGGGGGGCTATTGTCCCGGGTCCCCCCCTGTCGTCATCGAACGACGGGCGGTCGAGTGGAGTGGCCGCAGGCTCCGCCGACTATAGTGCGACTGCGGACAAGGATGAATACGTGCCTGATCTTGCCTTGTGGAGTCGGGTGCGTCGGGCCAAAGATCAATTTGGCCCGTTGGAATGGGAGCGCCTGGATCGAATGCTGAGACGCCACGGGATTGACCCCAAATGGGCCCCGCAGAAGGTCTGGTTTGACGTGATGGCCATCCACGTCGACAAACTCTTGCTTGTGGGCAACTACGAGGAGAGTGAGTCGGATTCAGGGAAGTTCGTCAGTTCTTCCTCGGATGATGAGGACGGGGTGGAGTCGGCTCTACGAGCCGTGGCCCCCATCTCGAAATCCTTGGAGGGAGAGGGGACGTTATCGCTGCCCGCCGGGCGGCTCGGGGTAGAGCCAGCCGACAAGGCTGAGGCCCCCGTGCCTCCCGCTGGGGAGCCTTCGGGCCGTTCACCCGGCGGATGCCGCGAGGCGGAAACCGATGGACGGGGCCCTGTTTGCGGGGCGCGTCGATCGCGCTCCCTGTCTCCGGGCCGGCTGCTCGGCGGACGCCGCGAGGCGGATGCCGGGCAGCCTGGCGGAGTTGGGGTGCGGGATCGGTCGCGCTCGCGCTCGCCGATCCGCATCCGCGGGGGTGGCCGGGGGAGCGAGGGTGAGCGTAGCTCACCCGATGAGTCTCCTCCGGGTACCATCGTGGATGTGGACCGGCCTGGGGAGGTGGAGGTTTCGACCTCCAGGGGCGCGATGGAGACGGTCGCCCCTCCGCCTGAGCCTCCGGAGGAGGTAGTGGTCACACCGGATATTCCGGGCGTGCCCTCCGAATCCGGGACTCAGCGCGGGAGGAAGCGGGCGCGTGGCCGTCCCCGGCTCGACGGAAGCGGACCTTTTAGGTCTCCGTCTCCCCCGTCGGACGGGGCGGACATCGAAGACCGCCTCCACGGAGTGCCCATGGAGGGCTTTAGAGCGCGGCGACTCAGAGCCAACGTAATGCGTGACTCTGAGTCGTCCGACGAGATGTCACAGGGGGGGTCTGATGCGCGGCCTAGGCAGCGCATCAAGATCCCCCCCCACCCTGTTCACTCCCGAACAAAGGCGGGAGCTGGACAGGGAGTTGGGGGTCATCTCCCGCAGCACAACAACCGACTTGGCCGGTCTGGCCGACGGTTGGCTGCGGGAGGTGGAAAATGCCCGGACAAAGTGCACCAGGCTTGGGATGCATGGTGCCTTGTCCGGGCAAATAAAGAAGAATACGCATCTCGCCCGGGAGGCTGTCATGACCCTTGCGTATCGGGCCATGGGGCGTCTCGGGCGGGATGACGGCTACGAGGAGGTCAGGGCCGCGGCGCGCGAGGAGGAGATCAGAATCCTCCGCGCCGAAGTCGAAGAGCTGCGGGGGCAGTTGGGGGTGGCGAGAAGAGCACTCGTGCTCGAATCGGGGCCCTCGGCTGCATCCCGCAGCGATGGGGGGGGATCGTCCCGCCCCCCGCCAACTCCGGCGGCTGTCCCTGTCCCCGACCCCTCTTCTTACGAGGAGAGGGTGATCGGGCTGCTGGGGCGGCTGGCGGGCTTGATGGGGGAGATGGAGAGGCGCCTGGCGCATGTCGAGGAGGGGGCTGTTTCGGCCTCCTCCCTGGCAGGCGCCGGAGCAAAACGGATGGGAGGGGGACGTCGGGGGGATCGGGCTCCGCGGGAGAAGCCCCCTGCCTCCGAGCCCTCAGCGGCCCCGCGGACTCGCCCGCTCGAGCTCCGTCTACGGACGGACCGAGTTGGGCGACCGTGGTGGGCCGCAAAGAGAAGAGGAGGGCTGCGGCGGGGGGGGCGCCGACAAAGAAGTCGGCTCCCGCCCCCGTGCCCTCGAAAACCGGCCGCGGGCGCTCCCTTCCACGACCGGGCGTTGCCGGTGCTGGTGCCTCGGCGGGGGGGCGGAATTGTCGCCCCCTCCTCCTCCGGGGACGCAGCCCGGCAAAAAAAGAAAAAGAAGGGGGCAAAGGGGGAAAACCGGGGAGGGGTCGTCGTCGTCTCGGGCGGCGTCCGCTGCCCCGGGTGCGGTGGGGAGGCGGATCCCGAAGTCCTCCGTGGTTTCGATCACGGTGGAGCCGGGGTGTGCCTCCTACACCGACATCATTAGGAAGTCCAGGGCGGCGATCAATCTGAGGGATATCCTCCCTCAGCCCGCTCTGGGCTTCAAGTTCAGGGTCTCGCAATCCAGGGGTGTCCTTCTGGAGATCCCCGGCGCCGAGAGTCGGCCCGCGGCGGAGCGCCTCGCGGCCGAGATGAGGCGGGTGGCTGGGGGCCCGGGGATCCGGATTACCTGCCCTATGCGTAGGGTGGGGGTCCGGGTGTCCGGGTTTCTGGACTCAGCCCAACCGGAAGAAGTGGCGGCGGCGCTGGCAGGCGCAGGAGCCTGCAGTGCCGCCGAGATCATAGTCGGGCGAGTTACTCGCGGCCGCCGGGGCATGGGCTCTGTGATAGCGCAGTGCCCGGTCGCGGCGGCGGCGAGGCTCGCCAAAGTGGGGAAAGTGACCCTGGGCTGGGCGGCCGCGCGCGTGGAGGTGCTCAAGGCGCCTCCACAGCGCTGCTACCGCTGCCTGGCCCAGGGCCATATGCAGCACCGGTGCCCCGGTTATTCGGACCGGTCCCGGTGCTGCTTCAACTGCGGCGGGGAGGGCCACACTCGGGCTCAGTGCGCTAATCAGCCATTCTGTCCCGAGTGTGCCTCCCGCAACAGGGCAGCCGGCCACCGACCGGGTGGCGCGGGCTGCCCCAAGATACCCCCCATGCCTCGGAGGGCCGGGGGCCTCCTCCCTCCTCCCCGGATCCGGGGAGGGAGGAGGAGATGGAGATGGAGCGGCCTCCGTCACCGCCGGACGCCGGCGCTGCCCGCGGCGCTCAGGCCGCTGGGGGCGACGGCCCGGCGGGGGCCGAGGCCGTCAAGGGGGATGCGTCTCCTGCGGGCGGGGTCCCAGCCGATGGGCCCTCGGCTGCGGAAAACGCTCGGCTGTCGGGGTCCACCTCGGACTCTTCGGAGTCCGGGGAGGAGTCCCCGCCGCCCAAATCGCGCGCGGTCGACGAGACCGGCGCGCTCGACGCGATCAGCGTGACCAGTCACGCGTCTGGGGATAACCTCCCCGTGGCCAGGGTGATTCTCTCTCCCCTCCCCCCCCAACTCCCGCAGAGGGAGCGGAGGGGGAGTAAGGCCACGAGGGAGGCGAGGCCCAAGGGAGGCGCGCCCAGTGCGCCCTCCCCGGGGCCGCCCGTCCTCGGCAAGGGGAAGCGGCGTTAGTGCCGCTCCTCGGGTGCCCGCCCCTAGCTGCCCCTAGCGCTCGGGGGATGCGACGGGACGGGGCCCAGGCCGATGGGGCCCGGCGCCAGGCGAGATTCCCTCCCTGGCGCCCGGCCCGGCCACGCGAGCGCCGTGGACGGGAGGAGGTGGGGCGGGCGGCGGCGACCGCTCGTCCCTGGGCGTGGGGATTGCACCGGCGATATGTCGGGAGCGGCCCCACGACCCTAAATGGGCGCGGGGGTGCGTGATGCCTCGCTCCGCATCCCCGGGGTCGGGCTAGGCCCTACTGGCTGATGTATCTCGGCTGGGCCAGCAAAGCCCGACTCCCAACTCGACGAACTGGCGCGTCGGGGAGCTCCATGCTCCGACCCCCGGTGGAGGGATCTGAGTGTGTGCCTTAGCAATCCCGATCCCTCCACGCAATGGGGTGAGATGGGCTCGGTGGGTTTTTAATGGGTAGGCGGGCCGGGCCTCGCCAACTTTCTGCCGCGCAAGCGGTCTGTGCCGGCGAGGGGTACCGCGTCCCGAGTCCCACACTCCCGTGGTCTAGCCAACCCGGGGTGCAATGAGCATTTTCCCCCCGTAAAAAAAAAAAAAAAAGGAATAGAGTAATAAGGAAGGAAGGGAGGAGGAAAGATCGAAGGAGTGTAGAATAGAAATAAAATTGAAATAAGAACGGGATTGAAGGTATTGGAGAAGGTAAAGGTTTTTGAATAGAAAAAAATAATAATTAAATTATTTATGATATAGACACTTAGTGTACTTGTGATTCATACAAAGCAGAATATAATATAGCTATAGATTTCTATTGAGGTATTTTTACTTTAAACGTTTCTAGGCGGAAGGGTATTGAATGTAGAAAATTATGTTTATTGAGACTTTTTTGAAACATCGAGAATAACAATATACTTTAATATAATTAATTCCAACTAATTTAAGTAAAGGTACATTTTCACCAGATGTATACAAGATCCTTTATAACATGCAAGCTATGAGAGCACTTTCACCATACTTATTCAGCTAGGCCCTTTATAAGATTTTTATATGATTTTAATAAAAACATTTTTTTAAACATATTAACCTTTTTTGCGAGTTTTTTTTAAATAGGAATTTCAAAAAATTTTTGATTCAGTGTGTTCGAGTTTGTCGATTTTTTTTGTCTATTTTGTGTTAAATATATAATTGGAAAAGCAAAGTGTGCGCGTGTGCGCGTATACGCGTGTACAGTCATGATCTAAAAGGTTGCAACACATTTTCTTTGATGGTTTTTGGAATGTAGACTTGCTCATCGAACGACAAATGTAATTAGTTCTTATCTGTGGATTCAACCAATAACGTTTGCCGATCGATAAGCAAGTCTACATTCCAAAAACCATCGAAGAAAATGTGTTGCAATCTTTTAGCTCATAACTGTACACGTGTGCGTATGTATTGCTTTTCAATACACTAGAAGAAGTATTAAGAATTTAATACGTGAATTAATTAAATCAAAACTATTTTCCGTTTAGTCTATGCGTTTTATGCGTAATTTGGAACATACCCATTTCCGTTGCTATATGAAGTTAACATTTATTACACATATAAACAAATTTCGTTTGTTATTCCAAAAAGAACATTATTCCATCGTTTAATTCATAAGAAGCAATTAAATAGAAGGACAGGAAGAAACTAAATACGAAAATATTAAGAAATTAAAAAGAAGAAAAAGGAGAAATAAGATAAAGATAGAAAAAGGATAGAAAGAAGGATAATAAGATAAGGAGAAAGAAGAAGATAATAAGATAAGGATAATAAGAAGGAAATAATTTTTAAAAAGTAAGTAAATTTAATTACTTTTAAATTCTATACTTTTAAAGAACTGAATACGTATATTGCAAACAGATCATTTTATTTCAAATTATATTTTTATAGTCCTTTTTTTAATATTTTACAGTAATTTTTCAAAATTTCACATTTTTAATATGTTAAACTCAAGTGGCTTTTCTTTGCAAAATATGTTATTGTGGTAACATTTGTATATAAATTACATATCCTTGATATGTACATTGCACATTCAATGTATGTGCAATATACATGGACGTATGTACACTGTATATACTACGTATATAATAATGTTTTGTGATTAAAAAAAAAAGTACTATAAAGATATAATTTAAAATAAAATCTGTTCGCAATATACGTATTCAGTTCTTCAGAAGTATAGAATTTGAAAGTAATAAAATCTCGAAAATCTCTTCTAAAACCATAAAATATATGTAATAATTATAGCAACGGAATAAAGGAGAGCCAAGGGAATTGAGGAGAAAGAAAAGAACGGTTACCTGGGTCGTATCGTTGATGCTGAATAATTCTCCGTGCTCTCAAAGGCTTTAATTCGCGATCGTTGTAGTGAAAATTTTGGTCTTCGCGAATCCGTTGTGATAATAAGATAAGGATAATAAGAAGGAAATAATTTTTAAAAAGTAAGTAAATTTAATTACTTTCAAATTCTATACTTTTAAAGAATGAATACGTATATTGCAAACAGATCATTTTATTTCAAATTATATTTTTATAGTACTTTTTTTAATTATTTTACAGTAATTTTTCAAAATTTCACATTTTTAATATGTTAAACTCAAGTGGCTTTTCTTTGCAAAATATGTTATTGTGGTAACATTTGCACATAAATTACATATCCTTGATATGTACATATAGTGAAAATTTTGGTCTTCGCGAATCCATTGTTGTTTTTTCGTGCCGTGACTGTTTTCTTTGTGATTTTCCTTTGCGTTCATGTGTTTTAATTACTAACGTATTCGCAAACAGTAAAAAAAATAAAATATGTATTACTGTGAAAATCTATAATTAAGAATTTATTATGGAGACCGATAAAACATTTATATATACGATTTATATGAGCGCTATCATATTAATTGCTTAGTCATCGTTTACTTATCGCATTTATATAATGATTTTTTTTAAAGAAAACTCGAGCTTCCCAATTTAAATCTAAAACATTTATTTTACATACTTTCAGCTTTTTTCCTTCTGTTGTACGAGATATACATTAATACTGAATATCCATGTCAAGGCGTTATTCGGATTTATTATTATTTATTATTACACCAAGGAAAAAACAAAAAATCTTTTGCTTCAAGATTTTATAGAGAACTTCTTTTAGATTTTTCACTACTAAACACGAATTTGAGTGTAAAATGTCTCTATCACGTCAGGATTTTAAGAAATCTGTTAAAAGTAGCCGAAAAATCGCAGTTTTAATCATTAATAATAATTTTTTAATAATTAATAACTCTGGACTGGGATATGCTACTTTACGCTTAGATTTGAAACAAGAGATCTAATTATATTGTTATAAAATAAAGATACCTTTTAGATTACACTAAATCTTATTTAAAGTGTCCTCACTTATCTAATCTAATCCGTTCAGAAGTACGTTTAGTAAATTGTGTGAGGGTCAAATTAATTATTACAATTAATCTTGTAAAGCCAACGCCTAAATTTTGCAACACATGTTAAGTTACTGATAAGTTATTGATCTGTGAGATTTATTTAACTTATATTGACTAAAAGACATTAATTTCAAAGAATCAAAGAAAACATTTCTTTTATGAAAAAGAATGAATATGCTATTGCTATTCTCAGAAAAAAGAAGAAAAAAGAAACGATCTGTCTGTGTTATTCTTTTGTGTGTTTAAAGTTATAATGATAGAAGGACAGTTTTGGAGTAGGCAAACGCTTTAAACTGGTCACGTTTGCTCCTTATATAAGCAAGGATATAAGCAAGAGATGTTGCGGGACAATTCCTCAGGTTCGCGGAAAATTTGGAACGATAGTTTTTCGTAACGCATAGTCCTTAAGGGCCTGCACTGCTCCGCGACCGCGCGGCTCGCGTCTATAGTTTGCGCGATGACGCGGAGATCGTATGCGCGACGTTTTTAGATGGTCGCGGGAACTGCGCAACGCGGAGTTTGCATAGGGCCGTACTATGATTTTTCCCGACTTCGCGCTTTGTACTGGAGAATTTTATTAAAAGTGTACCG
Source organism: Solenopsis invicta (assembly GCF_016802725.1). Classification (NCBI taxonomy): domain Eukaryota; kingdom Metazoa; phylum Arthropoda; class Insecta; order Hymenoptera; family Formicidae; genus Solenopsis; species Solenopsis invicta. The sequence goes on from NC_052665.1 coordinate 25,065,612, forward strand.
ATAGTGAATCATGACCCAATCAGCACACAATATTTAAAAAATGTTTTTAAAAATATTTAAAAAACATTTTTAAAAATATTTATAAAAACATTAAAAATAATGGGTCAAGTGCCTTTTTTTCATTAAAAAATGTTTATTTTAACGTTAAAAAAATGTTTTTCAAATATTATAAAAACGTTTTTAAAACATTTAAAAAAAACGTTTATTAAACGTTAAAGAAACGTTCTTTTTAACGAAGCATAAATGAGCAAAACAATATTTAAAAAAAAACTTGCAATAAAAAAATTTTTCAAAAATGTTAAAATTAATGGATTCATACCCTTTTTTACATTAAACAATTTTTTTTAATATTGAGGTTTTTTCTTAAAAATTTTTTTCTCGGAAATTTCCACGCGGTCACCCATCCAAGTTGTGACTCCAGTGAACGTTTTTTTTTTTTTAAATTTGTTTAAACATTTTTTAAACAAATTTTAAAATCAATAATAACTGAAAAATAAAGAGCTTAAATGTTAAATAAATAATAAATAAACATAATTTTATAGAGATGAAAAATAAGTAAAAAAATTAATATTAAATAAACATTAAATAAATATTAAATAAACATTTAAAAAATGCTTACTAAAATCATTTTTTCAATTAAATAATTCATGAAAAATAAATATTTAAACAATATTAAATAAATATTTAAAAAATGTTTATTTTAAAAAAACAAATAAATAATAAATATTAAATTAATGTTCGATAAATGTAAAATTAATATTTTTGAAATTGTTGTTTTAAATGAAAAATTAATGTGAAATAAATTTTAAATTAATGTTGAATAAATGTTAAAATAATGTTTTTAAAAAACGTTTTTTTAAATAAAAAATTAATATGAAATAAATATTAAATTAATGTTTAATAAATTTTAAATTAATGTTTTTAAAAATGTTTTTTCAAATAAAAAATTAATGTAAAATAAATATTAAATAAACGTTAAATAAACGTGAAATAAATATTTTCCCAAATCATTATTTTAAATATTTAATTAATGTTAAATAAATGTTAAATAAATATTAAATAAATATTTTCTCTAAATCATTATTTTAAATATTTAATTAAAGTTAAATAAATATTTAATAAATATTTTTGTTACAATGAATTGTACAACAAAAAATTAATATTAAATAAATATTAAAAAAACATTTAAAAAATATTGTGTGCTGATTGGGGAAGTCCGTGTGGATTTAGGTTTTATTTAATTGGTCGGAGAGTGGTTCCGAATTTGATTTGTAATTGCTAGACAGGTCTAAAAAGGATGGCGTGAGAAAATAAAAATATTTTATCTGCCAGACGTAACAGAAATACATTAATGAATATACATATGTACTACAATGTACATTCAAATAATGTATATGAAATGTATGTACATTTCATATTATGCGGTGTACATATATACAAAATACATTAATACATAGAACGTACATAGAACATTAACGTACATTTATACATAGAACGTCCGATGTTATGTGGATAAGAATTGATACATTCTTTTTTTTTCTTTTTTTTTATAGTAACAGATTTTATTTGTAAAGCATATACTTATTTATATAAAAATTTCAGTTTAACAACAAATATTTTTATAATATATTAAAACAATGAGTTTTGAAGATAAATTTTCTAAAAATATTAATATTAATTATGAACAATGTGAAGAGGATGCTATATTAAATATACCAAACGGATCAGAAGCAGACAATATAATTAATGATGCAATTATGGATGAAATTTTAGAAGAAGATGATTTAACAAAAGAATTATTTACAAATGAACTAATCGAAAAAATTCAAATGTATGATTCGACAGTGTAAGTATTTTATTTTGATGTATAATTAATATTATATACTGTACTATAGATGAAAAGTAAATAATATGACACCTATTTTTATTTTATTAAATAACTTTGTTTATAATTAATATTTTATGTTAAAAGTGGAACAATTTTATTTATAAAAATGTTTAACGGGTTTTAAACTCATGGTAATAAAATATTTATTGCTTAGGACGTGATTTATGAAAATGTGACGCATTACATAATCTGTAGAAGAAAAAAAGTGATAATAATATAGCTAGCCCAAAATTAATTTTTTTTAAAAACCGGTTTAGTTAAAAAAAATAGTATTTTGTTTCAAAATTAGGGTAAGGTAAGCCGAATATATATATATATATATATATATATATATATATATATATATATATATATGTAACCACTGTCAAAGTAATAGTGCAATTTAGAAAACTAAAGCATTTTGAAAAACTTTATTTACTTAATTTACAAATAAAACACAAAATTATTTGAATCTTGTCAATCTAATTTTAATAATATTGTGATCATTACAAATTATAAAAATTTAGATTATTTATTTTACCTTTTTTTGCAATTAAGCTACGAAATGTGTTAAAAAATAGCAGCAAAGTTACAATTTTTATATAAATATTAATAACAAAATTTCTATTGTTTTTAACATGTTGAATTCAATGAAGGATGATAGTAATGTTATGTATTTTCTAAATATAATAATTTCACAAAGATTGTACAAGTACTGTGATTGAATTTATACGCGAAGTGGTGCAATTGAGGAGCCGGTGCGATATTAGCAACCTTACCCTGTATATTTTTAATTTTACATTATTTAAAATTATTCTAATTTAAAATTTAAATCCCATATTATTATTTAATTCTGTATAACTCAAAGTGTTTAAGAAAAAAAGTTTAGAAGTGTTCAAAAATGAAAATGTCTTATAATAATTGATGGCTATTTTGTATTGGCATATTAGCATTATTAAAAACGCCGGGCTACTAATTGAATAATTCTATAAATTGTTAGAATTCGTCACCTAATAACAGAGATAATGTCGGTAATCATAATGTCCACAGTAGGCATAATACCTTTTTCTCCTCTATTATATTACACAAAATTATATTACATTATTCATAATACTTCATATCTTAAATAATTAGATATTATATATCATTATTTTTCTTCTTTTTTTTATAAAACAATAATAATAAACAATTCTTGTAACATTAACAATATTTTCATAGTGAAATTATTGGCTATGTTGATAATATTGAAGCCCCGCGTATAGTTGGGAAAAATCAACAATGCAAATTTTATAAATTTTTTATAAACAATGGAGAAGGAAAAAGAATCCAAGTTGTGGCTTGGAATGAAGACATTGATCGATTAGAAAATCAGATCCAAATAAATTATGTAATTTCTTATTATAATTTTGTAAAAATAATTTTTAATGTAATGATGATATTTTAATATTAAAATAAAATTGAATAGGTTTATCATTTAGACGGTGTAATGGCTAGAATGCCAAAAAATAATTCTTTTAATAATGGAAATGTGCCATTTGAACTTTTAATACGAAAAAATTCAATAATTACAAAATTAGAAAAATATTCACCGAAATATAAACCAAATGAACCGCAACGAGTGACATTGGATAATATTGCGAATACTTCTGATTGTATTAGTAACTTATATATAACTTAATTTAAATATAAAAAGAATTTATATTGATCTACAATAAATTGGTATATCAGTACAAAATTACCTTTTTAAAAAAAGGTAACAAAAGGTGTTAAATGTATGTGTAAATTCCTCTAAATTTTTCCTTTTTCTTCAAAACTAAAATGATACTAATATAGAATTATCATAAAAAAATTTTTCCTATTCTAACCTATGTAATCTTTAATTTTTTTTTATGAAACACAAGTGGTACTACTTTATATTTTTATTGAATAATCTTATTTCAACTAAAGTAGTATTTACTTAAAAATAAATAACATCTAAAATTACACATGTTTAAGAATCTTTCAAGAATTGTTGCATACAGAAAGATAAAAGATCTAAACTTTTCTAAAAATATTTTATAACGTAACAATTTTTATAATATGAGAACTAATTTTTGTTTATTTACATATTTAAACCTTATGTGTTTTTTCAATTTTAGAAGCATATATCAAAACAAATTTGGCAACAACATTTAATACAAAATTGAATAAAAATATAGGTTGCGGATCTATAACAGATGGTGAATACAAATTACAGATACATGTTATAAACTTTGAAGATATAGAATATAACAAATTGAATATTAAAAAAGGGGACAAAATTGAATTAATCGGAATAATGCAAAATACAGGTAAAAAAACAATTAATCACTCCATATTTATTTTACGACTCCATCTGTATATGTTTTTGCCATTTTTTTTATGTTTTGACTACACTTTTTCTCTAAATTTATATTAAATTTATATAATTTATCAAACAATTTATTCATTTTTCAAGCTGCTCCACCATATTTACTCATAAATAGTATAAATGATATAAAACGTATACCGGGAAAAATGTCTTTAATAAAATTAATAAAAGCTGTCGAAACTCCAAAAAAAAGGAAAGCCGAAGATGGACAAGTAAAGTTATAACGCTAGATACATGAAATTAAAATAATTAATAATGACGAATAAATATATAGTATCTAACAATTGAAATATTTTTCAGATACAAAATAAAAAAGTTACAATATAATTAAGCGTACATACATAACATTTTGTTTTCTCGCTGCCCCAATAAAAAAACAAGTTATTGGAATACTACAATTAGACTCCAATTCCCATCGTTATGTGTTATTAGTCTATCGACATTGTATTCACTTACAGTAAAATAATCTAAAATTAAATAAAACATTTATTCTTAAAAATGTTGTATTATTTATTTTACGTAATTTTTAAAATCACGTGCTTTCTGTGTATTGCACGAAACTTACGAGCTACTATTGTCTAAGAAATTACATTAATTATTTATAAATCAGAGCATTTTTTGAAAAAAAATTAACAAAAAAATGTTATTAATGACTATTTAGTTCCGTAGGAAACGTTTATGTAGACTGATAGATTATGCTTATCGAATGGTCAGAGGTTTTTAATTAGACACACTTTATTAGAGCAAATAGAAAAGCGTTTATTCCAACAACCAGAGAATAGAGAGTTGTACACAAAAGGCAGCGTTCTGAGGCAAGCGTGTGTCAGAGAGGAGAGAGAGAAAAAAAACGAAAAAAACGAACGACTAGGGCAACGCATGCGCGTCGATCACTAGCGACACTATCGCACGCAGACTACACGCTTATGGCGCCAAACATACAAATGAACATACTTAACAATTATTCTCAACACTTCCCCTTAATTGTTAAATTGTCCTGCACTTCAAGTCTTTTCGTAACTCTTATAACTATTACTGTAAATTCTTATACCTATTACTATAAACTCTTGTAACTATTACTATAGACTCTTATAACTACTTAGGCTAGATTTATAGTTTTCTTCTTAACTTAGTTTAACAATCTCTTTTTGTGAATCTCAAATTTATTTTGGCCTAATGCCTTGGTAAAAATATCTGCGAGTTGTGTATCAGTAGAGCAATAGTTTACGCTTATCAGTCCTTCAGCAACTTTTTCATTTATAAATCTATATCTTATGTCTATGTGTTTGCTTCTTTTATTTCCTATACCGTTTTTAATCAAATGAATAGTGCTTTGGTTATCGATATTTAAAGTCGCTTTAACGGATTTGCCTGTTAACTCTTCAATTAAAAATTTAAGATATAAAATTTCTTTGCAACATTCCGTCGCCGCGATATACTCCGCTTCGGTACTAGATAACGCTACTACAGACTGTTTTTTGGAGCACCAACTTATAGGACCATTACAATACATAATAACAAAACCGGTTGTGCTTTTCCGAGTTTCTACATCTCCTGCGTAATCGGAGTCTGTATAGCCTATCAATTCTTCCTTATTTTTATCATTATTTACTTTATAGCTAATACCTAGATTTTTAGTCGCGTTTATATATCTTAATATTCTTTTTATATTTGCTACGTCTTGTTTATACGGTTTATCTAAATGTCTACTTGCGTATCCTGCAGCGTAGGCCAGGTCAGGTCTCGTTTTACTCGAAAGATACAATATACTCCCAACGCTCTCTCGATATGGAAAAACTTCGTTGATTTCCTCGCTTCTGTCATCATTGGTTAGAATGGGAGTATTCACAGGCTTTGAATTTTCCATGTTAAACATTTTTACAACATGATCCGCATAGTTTAATTGCAATAATTTGAGACCTTCTTTATCCTGTTGTATTTCTATACCTAAAAAAGATTTTATATCTTTAAATACGCTTATATGAAATTCCTTACCTAAATTACTGAGTAGTTTATCTATGGACTGTCTATTTTGCCCTATGATGAGTCCATCGTCCACATAAATAGCCAATATTAAGGTGTTGTCATCAGTCCTATATATACACGGTTCTGCTTTGGTCGGTTTTAGTCCCTTGGTTTTAAGGAAGGTAGTGAAGCGCTGATTCCATCTCAATGGAGCTTGCTTGAGTCCATAGAGAGCCTTGTTAAGTCTGCATATTTTATTGTTACAATTATATCCATCAGGCAGTTCCATAAAGATCTCTTCATCTAAATTTCCATAAAGGAATGCAGTTTTAATGTCGAATTTGACAATGTAGTCTCTTCTTTTTGTGGCAATCGCAAGTAGTGTTCGAAGGGAGCTGCTATTTACTACGGGACTAAACGTTTCCTCGTAGTCTATTCCGTGGCGTTGTTCACATCCTCTCACCACCAACCGTGCCTTATATCTTCCATCATCCTTTATTTTGAAGACCCATTTGTTACTCAAAATTTTTTTACTTTTTGCTTCAGTTCTATCTACTGTCTTCCAGGTATTGTTCTCTTCTAGCGACTTCTTTTCTTCTTCTATCGCTTTTTTCCAATTTTCCTTGTCTGGTCCAGTTGTCGCTTCTCTGTATGTTAAATACACATAATCTTTGTATCTATCTGGAATCTTCCTTTTCCGCTTTCCACGACCAAGTTCCTCTTGTTCTTCTTGTGTATCTTCTTGTGTTTCTTCTTGTGATTCCTCTTCTTCAATCTCTAGATCTGCATCTTGATACTCTTCTTCGCTTCCAGATATGTTTTCCATGTTATTTTCAATTTCTTCTTGTTTTTCAGTTTGTTCTTCTTCTGCATGGATATTTATTTTAGCTGATTTGTTTTTAGATGTTATCTCTTCTTTAAATTTTACGTCTCTTAAAATTACTATTTTTCTTCTTTCTTCATCGTAGAGTCGGTACCCATTTGGTGCATATCCAACGAAGATGTAACTCTTGCATCTATCATCCAACTTTTTTAATGGTGTTAGTGTCTTCGTGTAGGCGTTACAACCAAAGATGTGTAATCTTGTTAAATCTGGCTTTTGTGAGTCCAGTTCTCTAACGGTGTTCCTTTAACTGCATCAGTGGGGCTTCTATTTGTTAAATATGCAGCAGTGCGAACTGCTTCTCCCCAAAAACTTTTGTCTATTTGAGCGTCTGTAAGTAAGGCTCTCGTTTTCTCAATTAACGTTCTGTTCATACGTTCTGCCTTTCCATTAAGTTGTGGGGTATAAGGCGTTGTAACATCTAGAATTGTTCCTCTTCGTCTACACCAGATTTTGAGTTCTTCATTGACGTACTCGCGTCCATTGTCGCATCTTAGTTTCGAGATTTTCAAATTCCATTTCGTTTCTACTTGATTTGCGTATTCTTTCACTGTATCTGCCACTTCATATTTTCCCTCGATGAGATAGACCATAACAAAATGTGTAAAGTCGTCTATGAACGTTATCATATATTTCTTCTTATCCCAAGTAATAGGATCTATTGGTCCGCACACATCGGTGTGAACGATCTCCAGTGGTCTCTTTGCTCTTGTCCTCTTCTCTCCAAAAGGTATTCTCGTTTGTTTAGCTTTAAGACACGTCTCACATACATTATTTAAGACATCCAAGCTTTTATCTGTTATTTTCATACCTTCTGATATATTTTGTAGTTTCTTCATGTTTTCCTTTCCTAGATGTCCCAATTTCTGATGCCATTGAATAGCCATTTTGTTTTCTCGTGTCAGAAGAGCGCTGTCCATAGATTCTTGATTCAAATTTACGGTCCATAAACCATCTCCGTTGCGAAAACCAATCAGTTTTATGTTATCTTTCCATATCTCTGCTTTTTCTTTAGTGAAAATTACTTTTCCTCCGTTCTTTGTAATTTCGTTGACTGATAATAAATTTTTACTTAGATCTTTAACATATAGTACTTTGTTGAGTACACATTTATCTGTTTCTACGGTGCCAATTCCTTCAGCCTTTAAAATTTGTGATTTCTTCGCTGTTCCTATTTCTGATTCTATTTTTCTCATATTTTTAAACATATTCTTGTCATTTGTTATATGCGACGACGAGCCCGAATCCAGAATCCATTTATTCGTTTTACAGTTGCTGGCCAGGAACGTTACCTTGTCCTTTGTACTTGTTTGATCATCCGTTTTGTTTTTGCGAAAGTAACAGTCCTTCTCTTCATGATTGAACTTTTTACATATGTTACACTTGGTTGTGCCTCCAGTAGCATCCTCCTTCTTACAAAACTTTGCTATGTGACCTCGACCATTGCATTTGAAGCAGCGCATATCTTGAATATTACCTTTATTTACTTTGCACGCTCTAGCTAGGTGCCCGGTATTATTGCACTTGTGGCATTTCTTCTCAGTCGCCTTAAACGCCACCGCATCCTGCCTCGCATCGGTCACTGAAAGTCTGTTCTCCTCAGAGAGCAATCGAGACGTAAGATTTGAAAGCGTCTTCTGGTCTTGAGCGGTGGATTCCCAGGCACATGCAAAATGTTTATATTTCTCAGGCGGCAGAGTCACGAGTATTTTTGACATCAACATAGAGTCATCAATGTCCGCATTTAAGACTTTTAACCTATATGCTAAATTTTCAAGTTTACTCACGTGTGTAGCAATATCTGTTCCTTTCTGGTATGAAAAATTGAAAAATTCTTGAAGTAGGATACATTTCTGCTGTTCTGTATCCCTTTCGTACATGGCACAAATCCTTTGGAACATTTCTTGTGACGTTTTACATACCAGTACGTGAGTCAACGGCTGTTTTTCTATAGACGTGATTATTATTTTCTGAGCACGTGCGTCTTTCCGGATCCATTCTGCTTTTGCTTGCTCTGTCATTCCTTCTGCTAATGCTAAGACTCCCGTTACAATATCATATAACCCTAAAGACTTGAATACGATCGTAACTTGAAACTTCCATATTATGAAGTTTTCGCTATCCTTCAGTTTTTCTATCTGTATCACGTCGTCTTGATTGTTCGTCGCCATTTTTCGTACAGCTAGCCTCTCTCGTTTTACCCTTTCTTTTTACGTTGATTTTACGCCTCTGACGCCTGGGCCCATAACCTGATAGATTATGCTTATCGAATGGTCAGAGGTTTTTAATTAGACACACTTTATTAGAGCAAATAGAAAAGCGTTTATTCCAATAACCAGAGAATAGAGAGTTGTACACAAAAGGCAGCGTTCTGAGGCAAGCGTGTGTCAGAGAGGAGAGAGAGAAAAAAAACGAAAAAAACGAACGACTAGGGCAACGCATGCGCGTCGATCACTAGCGACACTATCGCACGCAGACTACACGCTTATGGCGCCAAACATACAAATGAACATACTTAACAATTATTCTCAACATAGACAATCAAAATAAATTGCTTCCAGACAATGCAAAAATGCTAATTTTTATAATAAAAACATTTAAATATTTAATTTTTAAAATAATTGTTTAACAATTGTTTAGACGTTAAACAATAGTTGAAAAAAAAATAATAAAACATTTTTTTCTCTCAAAATAATTAATATTCCGTTTTTTTATTTGATTAAAAATTTAACTTTATTTTCTGCTGGTTAATATCCTATTCGGTTTATTCGACAAAATAGTATCCAGCCGGATTATTCGGTATCCGACCGTAAGAGTATGTTTATCCGCTATCCAGCTATCCGATAAGAATCACTATCCGATTCATCTCTAAAATTTATATAAGATCCATATTTTAACCCTATAAGTGCTATAATATTCCTAGAATATTATAAAAATTCATTAAAAAATTAATATAATGTTAGATAAATTTGTCATGAGATCAATGCAATACCGGCTTAATAAAACTACGTACGTATGTATGTATATATGATTCTTTTTCTGTGCTAACTTCATAAGATGTCATCGTAATAATTTCGTTCAATAGTATTAACCTTAATTAATCTTAAGAAAGAAGAATAAAAGTGAAGAAATCAAGATAAAAGAAAAATAAAAGATTCTGCGAAAGTAAGTTACATTGCTTAAATTTTAACATGTGTTCTAATTTTTCCCTCTCTTTCTCTTTTTTCTTTTATTTAAAATAATTTTTACATTTTTTAATTAAATAAGGTTAATTTTCGATATTTTATTTTAAAAAAAGAAAAAGTAAAGAAGAAAATAAGGCAGAACAGAAGGAAGAAAGAATCAAAATAAAGAAATAAATAAAAGATTAGAAAAAGAAGGAAAGAAAGAAAAGTTAAAGAAATTAAGAAAAAGGAAGAAGAAAGAACTGCTTACAGTTTGAAACGTATAGAAATCCTATCAATTTTTATCTGTTTCTATTTTATTATTTTTACCAATTTTACTATTTATTTTTTCTCTCCAGTTTGTTTACTGTTTATTCTTACATTTTTGTTGGCACGCGCATTTTTACTTGTACCTACACGCTTTTACGTATCTGCACACGTACACATACGCATGTACATTCACAACCAAACTCACACATACACACACACATACACTCAATCTTTCTCTCTCTCTCTCTCTCTCTCCTCTTTTCGAGAAATTGTTTAAATATTTTTATCAATACAAATTTAAAGATTAAACAATGTCAAGTCGAACAATTTTATAGATCTAATAAATTATACATTTATAATGTACGAAACTTAATTAAAAGATGCTCATTTATTAATTAACAAATTTACCACATGTACATGTTTCGGACTTACTTGTCTCTCATTAATATGTTACAATTCAAAATACTATAATAAACCACGTACTTAATTAAAAGATGCTCATAGATTAAAAAGAGTCCGCGTTAACAAATAATCTTGCATTGATTGTGTCATTGAATTCATATCATTCTGCACATCACAAATGTAATTTATAAATACTTTTGTTTAACTGAACGCAGTTAAAAATATTTTTCGAAACTGTAACTTACAAGAGCAAATATTGTACGAATGCTGAATCGAGGTAACGCAATATTGTGTATGATCTTAACACACCTCAATTAAATGTTTGTCTCAAATATAACGAGCATAAAGGCAAAAAAACTTATATACAAACACAATTTCTATACTTAAACAAATTTGTTATTTTAACGAATCTAGAATATTTGAGTAAATATCGTTCAATTAAGATCTGTGTCTTTTTTTAGATTAATACCATATTTTTTGATATGGATCATCTTCGACACTAATCTTTTTTAATAGTTAGATTCTCTGTAAAATATCTCTACTTTTCACCTTGCATAATCATGTGAGGACTCTTTTTGACTTATGAGTAACTTTTAATTAAGTACGTAATTTATTATAATATTTTGAATTTTAATATATTAATAATAGACAAGCAAGTCCGAAATATATGTGTGTGTGTGTGTGTGTGTGTGTGTGTGTGTGTGTGTGTGTGCGTGCGTGCGTGCGTGCGCGCGTGTGTGCGCGCGTGCGTGTGTGCGCGCGTGCGTGAGTGTGCGCATGCGTGAGTGCGTGCGTGTGTGTGTATGTGTGTGTGTGTGGTAAATTTGTTAATTAGTAAATTTGTTAATCAGTTCCGTAGATACATTATAAATTTGTGATTTATTAGATCTGTAAAAATATTTGACTCGACATTGTTTACTCTTTAAATTTGTATTGTTAAATATTTTGAGTTTGATTATATTTATTGTATTTATATTTTTAGTTTGAAAAGTTTAATTTTGAATATTTTGATTTATAAAGGGTAAAAGAGGAGAATGAAGTAAGGCAAAATAATAGAAAAAGAGATAAAAAAAAGAAAAAAGAAGAAAAAAAATAAATTAATTTAGAAAGGAGAAGGAAAAGAATCCAAAAAAGGTAAATAATATTTTTATGAATCTTCTTATTATTTACTTATTCGTACTTTGTGATTTTACAATCTCATATTTTCTCATTCTCTAACATTGTCTCACTTTTTCCGTCTCATTCTTTTGTACCTTCGTGTTCTCGCTCACTTTTTTTCTCTTTTATAAATTGATTCTTTTGTGTCCTGTCAGTTAAAAAAAATTCTAAAAAGGAATAAAAGCTTTGAATAGTTGTATAAATAAAGACATTTATTTTATATAATTAAAATTAAAATTTGGATTTATATTACCATTGAATAACGTTCCTTTTTTAAATTAAATCATTGCATATTTAATAATTTAATCTACATTCAATGTCCACAATAATTAATAATTTTATTAAAATTATCACCTAAAATTGAAGTACTAATAATAACATTTTTTTATATAATACAAAAAGTATTTAAAAAAATTATATCTTGTATTTCTATTAAATTTCCCATGTTTTTTTACTTATTATTCTATTCTTTTATTTTATCATTTATCTTTCATGTTTCTCATGCAATGTTAGATCCTCACACACACAGACACACACATACATACACACTCTCTTTCTTTCTCTTTTCTCTCTTTGTAATTATTTATATATTTTTAGATAAAAAAGTTAAATATTCAATATTTTATTTTTAAAAGGGAATAAAAAAAGAAGGAAATAAGGCAGAATAGAAGAAAAAGAGAAAGAAAAAAGAAAAGAAGTCATTAAAAAAATTAAAAGAGCGAAAGAAGAAAAAAGGAGTTTGCAAAGAAGTAAAATAAAATTTTTTTAAATCTTATTTGTTTCTCGCACCTATTAATTTTTATTTTTTTCTTTTAATCATTCTACTTTGATTCTTTTATGCATCTTTGTGTCATTTTCTCTTTTTCTTTCTCTTTTCTTATATAGTAATATAGCCTCTTAAAAGAAAATTTGTTGGTTTTGAAATTTTTTTTAAATATTATAAATACAAACATGTAATTGTTTCTTCTAATTATTATAAATAATTTGGAGATACTTTGCACATAAAAATATAGTTAAAATTTTTTACGAATAAATATTAATATTTATTGTTATTATATGTTTCAGGAAAGAATTGAAGATGCTATTCTTGAAGATTTAAATTTTATTATGTATTTATACGTGTAAAAATATTATTTATACTTATTATATGTAATATCATATATAAGATATTTTATTTAATAACATTATATATAAGAATTTTATGTATACGAGGTGTGTTCAAAAAGTATCGCGAATTTTGAATTTTCGCGGGTTACGTATATTCGAATTTCGATCTTTTTGTGGCGTTATGTTGGTACTCATGTCTCTCACTTATGCCGACAAGCTCGGCCATTTTGAATGTTCACTTAATTGTTGACAGCTGCTTTGCTTGCACGTGTTTTGGATCGTCTTCGATTTTTACCTATTCAAAAAAATGGATCAAAGAACCTGTATCAAATTTTGTGTGAAAAACGAAATTAAGTGCGCGGATGCATTCCGAATGTTGACTGTGGCATACGGAGAAGCTACCTTGGACCGAAGCAACGTTTATCGGTGGTACAAAATGTTCTCAGAAGGCCGAGAAGATGTGAACGACGAAGAGCGTGCCGGACGCCCGAGCACTTCAACAACAGACGAAAAAATTAATGAAGTGGAGAAAATGGTATTGGCCAATCGTCGAATCACCGTTAGAGAAGTTGCTGAGGACCTAAACATATCGATTGGCTCGTGCCATTCGATTTTTATCAATGATTTGGGCATGAGACGGGTCGCCGCGAAATTCGTACCAAAATTGCTCAATTGCGACCAAAAACAGCATCGCATGAACATTGCTAATGAGATGTTGGACTCTGTCCGCGACGACCCAAATTTGCTCCAGAGGGTCATAACTGGTGACGAATCGTGGGTTTATGGTTATGATGTGGAAACCAAAGCTCAATCATCTCAATGGAAGCTGCCGCACGAACCAAGACCGAAAAAAGCGCGCCAAGTTCGGTCAAATGTGAAAGTTTTGCTGACAGTTTTCTTCGATTGCAGGGGCGTGGTGCATCATGAGTTCTTGCCACAGGGTAGAACGGTCAATAAGGAATATTACCTGCAAGTTATGCGCAATTTGCGCGAAGCAATCCGCCAGAAACGCCCGGATTTGTGGAAGAACAAAAATTGGCTTTTGCACCACGATAACGCCCCTGCTCACACATCGTTGCTTGTGCGCGACTTTTTGGCCAAAAACAACACACTAATGATGCCGCAGCCACCGTATTCCCCAGATCTGGCCCCCTGTGACTTTTTCTTGTTCCCTAAACTGAAGAGGCCCATGAAAGGACGACGTTACGCTACGCTTGACGAGATAAAGACGGCATCGAAGGAGGAGCTGAACAAGATAAAAAAAAATGATTTTTTGAAGTGCTTCGAAGATTGGAAAAACCGTTGGCACAAGTGTATAATATCTCATGGGGATTACTTTGAAGGGGACAAAATAGATATTCATGAATAAATAAATAATTTTTGAAAAAACACAAAATTCGCGATACTTTTTGAACACACCTCGTATGCCATTATATGCTAATACCGCGAGGCGGCATCACTTCCCTCCAAGACGCGGTTAGCACGGCAAAAATACACGCCGTGAAATGTTTCTCCCGCTCTTTGCCTGACATCATCTCGGTCAGTACGGCAAAGACGCGCCGTGAAATCCCCCCTCTGCCCCCGCACCCCCCTCAGATCGAGGCGGCATTGCCCCTCCCTCCAAAACGTGGTTATCACAGCAAAAGTATACATTGTGAAATGTTCCTCCCGCTCCCTCCGCGTGACATCATCTCGGTCAGAACGGCAAAGACGCGCCATGAAATCCCCCCGTGACTCCGCAATCCCCTCAGATTCCTGAGTTAGAATCCGTCTTACTATACTACTCAAATATACATTTTAGTAATGAAAAAACAGCAATAATATATTTTGATCACTACCTACTAATTTTTTTTTTAATTAACTAAAAATCGTTATTAAAATATTGTTGTCTTCTCACAAGGAGAATACCCCAACTGCCAACCGAGTTTTTTAATGAGCTTTGGTGTGGTGGTAGATTAGGAAAATATAAGATTACGCCTCCAATATTAGCCGTAGATACAGCTAATATTTTCGCAGCCGTTTTCGAGAATGTGAGGGTTGAAATTAGGCGAGCACGTTATCTACCTTAAATTTAAAGGTTCAATTGTAGCATTTTGTTAGCCGTGCAACGAACGAACTAGACTCACAATCCAAAGATCATGTGTTCGAGCCTCGGCACTATCCTTTTTTTTTTATTTAAATTACTTTTTATTCTAAACGTCAATTATTTTACTTATTAATAATTAATTATTAACATTGTTTATTACCTAAAGTAAAAGAAATAATTAAATTTGTTTAAAAATATATTAAAAATTTAGGAAACTATTTAGAGAAATAATTCATGTTTTGATTTTGAAGAGATTTTGAATCAGCATTTATTCAATGCTCTCATTGCCGCATATTCTCAGAGTTGGGAACGTTACCTTAAAAAAGTAACGCGTTACCGTTATCGTTACTATTTGTAAAAAGTAACTCGTTACCGTTACTAACTTAAAAAGGTAACGCGTTACTGTTACTGTTGCTTGAAAAGTAACAATTTGTTACTTTTTCGTTACTTTTTGGTGATATTAAAATAGGAATCTGTTGACTTTAAGAAAATTTATTCAATACGTGATAAAAAGAAACATTTCATGTTTTTTTTTTTTACAAAATTCGCACAGAGGGACATAAATACCTTTCTATGTCTTTTCATGCCTTGATCTCATTCTTTCTTATTTCGTCTTCAATACACGTATAACTTTAGATGTTAAAGCATTTATGGCCGGTATTCATAGTAGATTCTTTATTTCAAGATCATCTTAATTAATGTCTTAAGATGCTGATACGTCTCTCTGATTGGTTGATGGAATCATGATACTTAAGACGATCTTAAATATATGTACCATATGTCTCCATGTATACATTCAAGAATATGATTCTATCACTGAATATAAATTCTATCGCAATTGTGATTCGTAATCATATACCATATCAAATGATTATGAGTGATAATTAAATATAATTGATCAATTCAAAAAGTCTACATTAAATTAATGTGGCAAGTGCAACCATTTCCCCCACGCTGCGCGCGGACTGCAAATAGTGCCCGTACTGATACCGCTGGCGCGCTGTATGAACGAACGTACTTGTTTAATTTGGCAACTACTAATTATGGGCCAAATTCTGTAAAGCGCATGTCGGTTACCGAATGTAAAACGAGCATAAAATGACGCATCATACGTTTTATGAAACATAGACTGCCAGCTAAAGTAACGAAAAATAACGGCTGAATTTCCGTTACCGTTATTGTAAAAATGTAACGACGTTACGTTACCGTTACAGACATAAAAAAGTAACGCTCGTTACTATAAAAAAGTAACGAAAACGGTAACGGCGTTACAAGTAACGCGTTACTTCCCAACCCTGCACATTCTTATGCTTTAATTGTTTTTATGATGAATACCATCTAAGTACTTGTAATAAAAAATAAGAAATGTAATAAATTGTGTTATTGCGAGCATAATATTTGTAGTAATTTACTAATTGTAAAACAATTTAATATAATATATGATTTTACAATATTATAATCGAGGTCACAATATAAAATGTTTGAAATTTTATTTGTAAACATGAATTATTTCTCGAAATAGTTTCCTAAATTTTTAATATAATTTTAAACAAATTTAATTATTTCTTTTATTTTAGGTAATAAACAATGTTAATAATTAATTATTAATAAGTAAAATAATTGACGTTTAGAATAAAAAGTAATTTAAATAAAAAAAAGAAAAAGGACAGTGCCGAGGCTCGAACGCATGATCTTTGGATTGTGAGTCCAGTGCGTTCGTTGCACGGCTAACGAAATGCTACAATTGAACCTTTAAATTTAAGATAGATAACGTGCTCGCCTAATTTCAACCCTCACATTCACGAAAACGGCTGCGTATCTACGGCTAATATTGGAAGCGTAATCTTATATTTTTCTAATCTACCACCACACCAAAGTTCATTCAAAAACTCGGTTGGCAGTTGAGGTATTCTCCTTGTCAGTAACTACTGAAATTCCAAAAAGCCTCTTTTATTTAAGCAGTAATATTTTGACAGTAATATTTTGGCAATAATATTTTGACAGTAATATGTTTTGGCAGTGGTACAAAATAATTATTGACATTCTATGTAATTGCCAATAATATTTTCTGTGATATTCAGTAATATTTTTTGTAATATCCAATAATATTTCCTGTAATATCAAATAATATTCCTATTTAATTATTAGTAATATCTATGTGTAATGGTAATAATTGTTTTTTGTAAGGATGGACGCCATCAATCATAGTGGCCGATACCTAGAGTATTTCCATTGGTAGGGTTAAATTAGATTACATGATTGGTGGTGTCCGATCAGACCTGCGCAACTGGACCTCACTCTTAGAGTTTTGTGCCTAGTTTTATAAACATTGACAAGAAATTTAAAACCTTCATTTTATGTTGGTTAAGGATCAAATAATTTTGTTTACTTTTATAACAATGTGAAAATTGGCTACTTAATTAAAAAAAATAATTGTAGAATACGCGATCCTTATCAAAAATGTTGATAAAATATAATTATTCGATGTATTTTAATTCAAAGCGACAAAATAAGTATATTTTTATCAACATTTTTGACGATGCTCGTGTTCTAAATAATTATCAACGCAAAATAAAACACATGATAAAATATTATAAGAAACTTTTAATGACTTTTATTTTACAGCAAAAAAAAACAAAAACTGCAAAAGCATTACAAATATAATTAACAAATAATAAATATTTTTTAATATAAATCAGTCTTGCAAAAAAAATTCATGCACTACATGGAAAAAAAGAAGCTTAAAAAAGTGGACAGAATTAACAAACAAATTAAATTTTTTGCAAGGAGCAAAAAAAAACGGTTAAATAATAGCAAGTGGTATAAATAATTACATGCACATATATTTAATAAAAACAGGGTGTATAAGTTAATATATTTTTTTAATTAAACTAAATTAATAGCTAATAAAATTAATTTATCAAATTAGAGAAATCATTCAAATATGTCGATATTAAATATATCAATGTAATTTTTGACACGGTTGTTGGTGCTTAAAAGTAATTAAAAAATTAATTTATTTACGTTAAGATTTACATAAATAAATATCTTGGTTAAAAGTTTTATCACAAATTAAGTTAAATTTTAAGAGTTATTTTTGAGTGTTATTTGTATTAAATTAGAATGTCGTTATTTTTTTAAATTACTTTAAATAACAAAACAATTATAATATGTATTATCAAATAAACTTAATATTTTATTTGTGATTTAAGCTTACATGAAATATATAACAGAGAAATATTTTTTTTATATTCAAACGTCATTTCCTTTTTTTTCTTTTATGTCCCACTGCTCACCCACAGGATGTCGAAATCAGCCAGTTGCACAAAATCTTATTGCTAACTGTTAAGGCATTTGCTGAATACGGCAAGTGTCCGCTGAATTCGCGCGGAATTGTACATTCCTCGTGCGTCGGAAGCGTATTTGTGAGCAAACACCGCGCACCGAAGGCCGCATTCCTTCATAGACAAAGGCGCTCGCGTTCCTTTGCCCCCCCTTTTTTCTCCTATTTTTCTGGTCGAGCGGCAAAATTGGGCAGATTCGCTCGAGCTCTCGAGACAGTAACACGCTCGATCTAAACCGCTAATAATTCATTGCAAACGGTCGTGCAATCTGCTCCGAGCGCGTGCGGTACCATGCCGCGTCCGATGGACACCTTGTACATTGCCTATAGTAATAAAACCCATAAAACTCTTTAAGTGCAGTGCTTCGTGATCCGGTTATTCATTCACCAGCGCTCCTCAGATGCTCTCCCCTCCGCGCCCGCAAGTGGCGAGTCAGCACACGCTAATACTCTGACCGCGCAACAACAATACATTGGTCCTTCGAGCCGGATCACGACATGTCCATTCGACATGTCCAAGAAGGGCCCGAGTGATATGGAGCGGGAGTTTGAAATATTCGATCGGAATGCTCGCCTGATCGCTAACGCCACGATCAATTACGGCAAACTGGGACGAGAGAGACAGACCCTTACGATCATACGATCCAGCTTCTTGACTCCTACTGGGAACGAGCTCAGGACTCAGCCGCTCGCCTCGAGAGAGGGGCATCCCCGGAGGAACGCGAATCCATGCAGTACTTCACGGAAAACCTCTTTGACCTATGCGAAGAGCAGTACCTCGTCAGCTACGACTTCTTCCATGAGGAACTGGACGCCGCCTCGGCTCCTACCATGAACACGACAGTAGCGTCCGCTTCGAGTTTTGGCGTAAGTCCGTTCCAAATAGAGCTACCGCCCATTCAGTTGCCGACATTTTTTGGCGAGGCAACCAAATGGGTTTCATTTCGAGATTTGTTCACCTCGCTGATTATTACCCCGACGCATTTATCCGATACACAACGCCTTCATTATTTGCTAAGTTGCGTCCAGGATGAGGCTGCGAAACTCATCTCTCATATTCGAATAGCAGATGCGAATTTCAAGATCGCGTGGGACCTTCTTCTCACTCAGTACGATAACAATCGCGCGGTTATTAATGCGCATTTTTTCGAACTTTTTTCGATTCCGGTTGTAACGAAAGACGTTCTTCCCGGGTTGCGAATATTGCGTTCACAATTTTCGAGCGCGACTAACGTTTTGAAATCACTCGGTCGTCGGGTCGACGAGTGGAATGACATTCTCGTGTATTATGCATCGATGAAGCTCGATAAGAGTTCCTTGAATCGTTGGGAAATGCTGCTCGCGACTACGATGACTTATCCTGAATTGGACACTTTCTTAACTTTTCTCGACACGCGGATTCGTGGGCTCAGTGCCTGTGAATCACAATTCGCGCCCAATTCGACGGATTCGAAGGAACTGTTACGTTGTCCGCACCAAATAAAACCGCGAAATCGACTCATTCAAAGCAGGTACGAGCGCTCTATGCTAGCGCTCCGAATTCGTGCGTGGCATGCAACCAGCAGCATAGGCTCACACAGTGTGATAAATTTAAATCAATGAGTGTTTCCGAGAGGTTCACGTTTGTCAAGCAAAATAATTTGTGTGCTAATTGCTTGGCAAAGAGTCATGCTGTATCAAAGTGTAATAGTAAATTCACGTGTAGCTCTTGTAAGCGAAAGCATCATTCGTTATTGCACTTCGAGGCCTCGTCTTCGGAGGATGTCCCGACGCCGAGCGCGACCGCGAGTGCCAGCGAGGTCCCGGCGGTGGCTTCGTACACGGGCTTGCTTCATGGTCACAATGCGTCGGCCCTCTTGGCTACGGCATGGGTAATGGTACGCACTATGCATGGCCGTCGTGTTCGGGTTTGCGCCCTTATTGACCCGTGTTCCGACGCGACATTTATGACCGAATCCGTGGCACAAGCACTGAGACTTCGGCGACAATCGGTCCGTGCTTCCGTTGTCGGGATCGGTGGACGGAAAACCGGCACTCTGCACTCGGCGGTATCGTTTGGAGTCGGTCCGTCTCATTGTAATACGGCGACTATTACTGTTAAGGTCTACCTTTTGCCGCAAATCACTGTGTATACACCCGTGCGGGCGGAATGGGACGCGACTCGTCACGCCTTGCAGGACCTTCAGTTCGCGGACCCGGACTTCCGCCACTCCGATCGAGCTCCTCATCGGATCGGATCTATATCCAAAAATTATGCTTGATAATGTGCGCCGAGACCCTGCTCAAACTCTAATCGCGCAGAAGTCCATTTTCGGTTGGATTCTTACAGTACGGATGCAAACTGAAGCGAAACCCCAATCGCGGATGCACGTTCATCATGCTTTTGCGCTTGATGAAGTTAACCTTACACTAAAACGATTCTGGGAACTCGACAGTGTCCCGACCTCCTCTGCTCTGTCTGCCGAGGAGCAGCGCTGCAAGGAGCACTTCGCTCGCACGCACAACCGACTCGATTCCGGCCGTTACATGGTTCGCATACCATTTAAATCCGACCCTCCAATTGATCTTGGAGACTCGCGACGCATCGCAGAATTATCCCTCCTGCATCAAGAACGTAGATTTGAGCGTGATTCCGATCTTCGCGACTCGTATCGCTCGTGTTTAGCTGAGTATGAGGCGCGTGGACATATGTACGCGATTCCGTTCGACAAAAACAACCCTCAGTTTCGTCGTCGCACTGTCCCTCTTCAGGACTGCATGGTGCGGCATGTGGTACGAGCCTCCCTCGTACCACATGCCGCACCATGCAGTCCTGAAGAGGGACAGTGCGACGACGAAACTGAGGGTCGTTTTCAATGCCTCAGCCCCATCGTCCAGCGGACTTTCCGTCAACGATTATCATATGGTCGGTCCTAAGCTCCAAGCGAATATCGTATCGCTAGTGCTGCGGTGGCGCTTATATCGCGTAGTGTTCTGTGCCGACATTGCGCAAATGTATCGGCAGATTCTCGTCCATCCCGCTGACAGACGATATCAGCTGATTCTTTGGCGTCGCGATTCGACGGAGGAAATCAAGACGTTCGAGCTGACGACCGTAACTTTCGGTACCGCTTCCGCGCCGTTCCTGGTACAACGCGTGGTTCGCCAGCTTGCAGCGGATGAGAGTGACCGGTTTCCGTTAGCGCGATCCATTCTGAATACCGAGATCTACGTAGACGACGTCATGTCAGACGGCGACTCTCTCGACACCGCTCTCGAAGGGCGCAATCATGTTCGCGACTGCCTTGCAACAGCCCACCTTGATTTACGTAAGTGGGCAAGCAATGACCCCCGACTTTTGCGTGATATTGATCCATCGGATCACGGGTTAGCCAGTGATAGATTGTTCCGGGATGACGGCGAGCTGAAAGTGCTCGGTCTCCGCTGGTGTCCTAAGGAAGACCATTTTCGAGTGATTACGCACTCTCCTTCCATTACGAGCGCGACTAAGCGCTCTATACTTTCGGTGCTTGCGCGCTTCTTTGATCCGATTGGCTTTCTTGCGCCCGTCCTCATTGTACCTAAAATGTTGCTCCAAGAATATTGGAAGCACAATCTCGACTGGGACGATCTTCCGCCGGACGCGCTGGCCGGAAAATGGTCGGCATTTCTGTCACAAATTCCGCGTCTAGAGGAGATTGTCATACCGCGCTGGACTCGATTTGAGTTGGATAAAAGTTCTGTTGCATTGCACGGATTTTCAGACGCGTCATCTGCGGCGTACGCCACGTGTGTGTACCTCGTGATTCACACTCCTCCTGCGGATCCGATTTCCCACCTGGTTCTCGCGAAAACCAAGGTGGCCCCCTTGAAGACCATTTCGATTCCGCGTTTGGAACTCTGTGGGGCACAGCTACTCGCCAAATGCATGGAGTTTACCATGCAATCGCTTCCGATCGCGATTGCTTCCGTACACTGTTGGACTGATTCTAGCATCGTCCTTGGATGGTTGCGCAAGGCACCATCATCCTTGAAAACTTTCGGCGAATCGTGTGTCTGACATACAAACGAGACTGCCACAGGCGCACTGGCGGCATGTGCCCACCAGTGACAATTCCGCGGATTGCGCGTCGCGGGGTGTCCAGCCCAATGAACTTTGCGACCATCCACTCTGGTGGCATGGCCCCACGTTTCTCAAAACCGGAGCTGCAAGCTGGCCGGACCAGTCAAATTTCTTGAACCTGGACATTCCGCTCGATCTTGGGGAATCGAAATGCAACTTGCTGCAAAAATTAAATCCCGTGTTAAACAATACAGCTTTTTTCGTTATCCGTCAAATTGAATGGATATTTTGTTGTTCGTAACAATCGTCATTTTGCCCTTTGTTCCAAACGTTCAACACGTTCTTCGAGTAACTTTAAATCTGCATCAAGATAGCCAAGTGCCATTCTAGGATGGAATCCGATAGCGCACGGTGCGATAGCCTACCAATCATCTTTACTTATCTAGCCCAACTAACGGAAAAACTCTAGGCATTGGCCGCTATAAATGGTGTGCTATCGGTCTCGTGTGCTATCGGGATCCGCCCGCCATTCTAAAACAAAAAAGTAAAAAATAATATTTCATTAAAGAAATTGAAAGTTTAAATTACCCAGATAACAATTGGTGAAGGCTTATATTGCGGTCACGCGTGATTATCACATCGTGCGTGCGAAAACGCCATCATATTGCCTTCACAACGTCCCAATCAGCACACAATATTTTTTAAATGTCTTTTTAATATTTATTTAATATTAATTTTTCATTGTACAATTCATTATAACAAAAATATTTATTAAACATTGGTTAAATATTTATTTAACATTTATTTAACATTAATTAAATATTTAAAATAATGATTTGGGAAAATATTTATTTAACGTTTATTTAATATTTATTTAACGTTTATTTAATATTTATTTCACATTAATTTTTCAATTGATAAAACATTTTTTTTTTAATGTTAATTTAACAAATTAAAAACAAATACAACTTCAAGGTTTTTATGAATAATGATTCAAATACAACACGACGAGCTAAAGAGCCGTGCTGGGTGTTGTGCGCCAAAAACAAACAAATGCCAAATAAATGTAAACGTTTCGACCTTTAATCAACGGTCTTCCTCAGTACAAGAAACTTAGATTCTATAACAACAAGCATTATAAATTACAATAAGATTACAAATCTCATCACAAATTAACACATTAAATTAGTTGACAAATAAAAATCTCTTACCAAACATGAAAATGCGATATCCGCTTATAAAAATCGTGATATGTCGGGAACGCCATAGTCTAAATAATAATCTCGAGGATCGTAAATAGATATCGTTTTTGAAACATAATTTGGTGAAAACAAAACGAAAAGCAACATAAAGAGAATATGTAAAAATTGAAACGGGGAACAACTACAAATAATTTAGAACAAAAAGTGTCAAAAGTCAATTTATAAAACAAACAAAACGAGAACAAAAAGTAATAAAAAGTAGAAAGCTGTACAAGTCAAGTAATAAAATTGTAAAAGAGAAAAAAAAACTAAAGACCATGCCTATCCTTTTGTTTCTGACAATTCTCTTTCGCTTTTGTTTCTCACTCGTGTTGTGACATCCTTATTAATCTCTTACAAGATGTAATTTTCGGATCTCATAGGTATGATATATACTAATATTTTTACAATCTTTTTCACCACTCACACTCCTTTTTACAATTTTATGACTTTGATTTGTACAGATTTCCTTTTATTATATTTATTACTCGTGGTCTTTAATTTTTTTTCTTTTTTACAATTTTATTACTTGACTTGTACAGCTTTCTACTTTTCATTACTTGTTGTTCTCGTTTTGTTTGTTTTATAAATTGACTTTCGACACTTTTTATTCTAAATTATTTGTAGTTGTTTTCTTTTCAGTCTCTTTATGTTGCTTTTCGTTCTGTTTTTTCCAGATCATGTTCCGAAAACGATTTCTATTCAGAGTCCTCGAGATTATCATTTAGACTATAGCATTCCCGACATACCACGATTTTTGTAAGCAGATATCGTATTTTTATATTTGGTAAGAAATTTTTATTTGTCAACTAATTTAATGCGTTAATTTGTGATGAGATTTGTAATCTTATTGTAATTTGTAATGCTTGTTGTTATAGAATCTAAGTTTCTTGTACTGAGGAAGACCGTTGATTAAAGGTCGAAACGTTTATTTGGCATTTGTTTGTTTTTGGCGCACAACACCCAGCACGGCTCCTTAGTCCGTTTTGTTGTATTTGAATCATTAATTTAACATTTATTCAACATTAATTTAATATTTACTTTATATTAATTTTTTATTTAAATAAACATTTTTTAAAAACATCCCTGATAGCCATGCATGTTTTGCAAAATCAGGCAACTTAATGCTGAGCATGAATTTTCGACTAGTTGCTGTGTATTTGCTGAAAATCTAACGCATAGTCCTACATATTCAACAACATGAGAGCAGATTTGAGACATTTTATGTCAGCATATTCAAAGCAAACGGAGAGCAACTGTTGCTTATTCTGTTGCCAACAAAATAACTTCTATTCGTGGAAAACATTTTGCTTTATCAATCATTTTCAACAACATAAGAGCAACGTGATGATAATAAAAAAAGATACTGATGCTGTGTTTTTGTCGTGTATTTGTTAAAAACATTAAATATATTAATTATTATCTTGTAGGCAAATAAAATGTCGAAAATGATTTGTGTGTGTGTGCGCGCGTGTGCGTATGTGATTGTGTGTTTGCGAGAGCGTGTGTAATAAATAAACAGGAATAAATTAATTATTTACTTGGCTATTAGATCGGATTGAAATGGATTTAACAAGTGAGTGCTGACGTCA
Organism: Solenopsis invicta; assembly: GCF_016802725.1. Taxonomy (NCBI): domain Eukaryota; kingdom Metazoa; phylum Arthropoda; class Insecta; order Hymenoptera; family Formicidae; genus Solenopsis; species Solenopsis invicta. The sequence continues at coordinate 25,091,118 of NC_052665.1, forward strand.
TCGCTAGGCGGCCACGCCGCGGGGGATTTTCTTGTGAGTCGAGTGCGGCCACAGGCGTTATATCTAGAGGTCACTGCGGCGGACACCCCAGCTCATACTTCCGTAAGCATTTAGAACATGCTTGTTGTAAGCTCGAGACGAATACACGCTCTCATTTTTTTCAAACGTAACGTGTGTGTGGAACATTGGTCAATATATATGTTTATATTTTTATATGTAAATAACGATTTGTGTTGTTATTTAACGTTGTACATAAATTAAATGTTTAATTTAAATTTAATTCTTTTTAACGAAAAGGATACAAGAAATACTTTTTTGTAAACTAAACATTTATTACGTTTACATTAATGTATTCTGTTTTAATAAATCTATCTGGATTCCGATCTTACCCTGATAGCCACCTGTCTGTATTGTTGCTGTAAAATTGCCGAAAACAAAGGGCATTAGTTTTCAGCAAATTTAGAACAAGGTGTGTGCCTCATTTGCCTTTGGTTTGACATTATATGAATTCAGCACGTTTTGCTGCCAATATACTGCGTATTTGCTGTCAACGGTTTATCGCTATACATAAAAAGCAACATAAGAGCAAGTTGCCAACAACATGTGCTGAGTCATACATTTCAGCAAAAATTCAACAACATGTCGAAAACGGTTAAATATACGTTTTGTACTTTTTTTCAAATATATAAAAAAATAAATAAGTTAATTCTTCTTTCTGCTGAATTGTCACCACCCTGCCAAAAATGTGCGATAAAACCGATTCAAAAAAAGTAATCCGAATCGATCGAGATTTCTACACCAAAAATACGGTATTAAGACCGATTGAAAATGAGATCGGAATCCAGATAGATTTATTAAAACAGAATACATTAATGTAAAAGTAATAAATGTTTAGTTTACAAAAAAGTATTTCTTGTATCCTTTTCGTTAAAAAGAATTAAATTTAAATTAAACATTTAATTTATGTATAAGATTAAATAACAATACAAATTGTTATTTACATATAAAAATATAAAATTTTATGTGGACCAATGTTCCACACACACGTTTGAAAAGAATGAGAGCGAGTATTTGTCTCGAGCTTACAACAAGCAAGTCCTAAAAGCTTATGGAAGTATGAGCTGGGGTGACCGCCGCGGTGGCACCTAGATATAACGCCTGTGGCCGCACTCGACTCACGAGAAATTCTCCCACAGCGTGGCCGCCTAGCGGTGACGCTAGCACTCACTTGTTAAATCCATTTCAATCCAATCTCATAGCCAAGTAAATAATTAATTTACACCTGTTTATTTATTTCATTACACACGCTCGCGCAAACACACAATCACATACGCACACGCGCGCACACACACACAAATCATTTTCGACATTTTATTTGGCTACAAGACAATAATTAATATATTTAATGTTTTTAACAAATACACGACAAAAGCACAGCATCATTATCTTTTTTTTATTATCGTCACGTTGCTCTTATGTTGTTGAAAATGATTGATAAAGCAAAATGTTTTCCACGAATAGAAGTCATTTTGTTGGCAACACAATAAGCAACAATTGCTCTCCGTTTCCGTTGAATCTGCTGACATAAAATGTCTCAAATCTGCTCTCATGTTGTTGAATATGTAGGACTATGCGTTACGTTTTCAACAAATACACAGCAACTAGTCGAAAATTCATGCTCAGCATTAAGTTGCCTGATTTTGCAAAACATGCATGGCTATCAGGGTATTTTCAATCGGTCTTAATACCGTATTTTTGGTACAGAAATCTCGATCGATTCAAATTACTTTTTTTGTAATCGGTTTTATCGCACATTTTTGGCAGGGTGGTGACAATTCAGCAGAAAGAAGAATTAACTTATTTATTTTTTATATATTTGAAAAAAAAGAGTACAAAACATAAATTTAATCGTTTTTGACATGTTGTTGAATTTTTGCTGAAATATATGACTTAGCACATGTTGTTGGCAACTTGCTCTCATGGTGCTCTTTATGTATAGCGGTAAACCGTTAACAGCAAATACGCAGCATATTGGCATCAAAACGTGCTGAATTCATATGATGTCAAACCAAAGGCAAATGAGACACACACCTTGTTCTAAATTTGCTGAAAACTAATGCTCTTTGTTTTCGGCAACATTATAGCAGCAACACAGACAGGTGGCTATTAGGGAAGAGTTTTGACTTAACAAGATCCAGTGTCAAGTCCTCTTCCGGTTGACTTTCCAGCGGTTGAATAAGACTTCCGTACGTATCTGGCAGGCTTGCTAGAATCATAGCTACCTTGAATGGCTCATCCAAATCTTGACCTGCGTTGCCAAGTTGATCGAAGAGTTTTTCCATATCCATCATGTGCTTGTCCAGGCTTCCGCTTTCGCCAAGTGCCATTCGACACATTTTCTTTAATAGCAGTACCCTCTTAGATACCATGGCCTTTTCGTGATAAGCTTTGAGCGCCGACCACGTATTAGCTTTTGCTGTTATTGCTTTCTTAATCAAGGGTACTGGCTTGTTTCGAGGAACAAACCAATGGTAGAACGCGTTCTGTGATCTGTCTTCTTCCACTCGTTGTACGTCGGATCCGTTTTCTCTGGCTTTGGTTTCGTGAGAATATCCCACAAATCCTCTCTTTCCAGAAGCATTTGCATCAACTGCTTCCATGTCTGCTAGTTCGAACCGTTTAGTTTTGGGAAAGAAATACGCAAGCTATCGGCCATTCTCAAAGACAAAAAACCCAGCCAGAAATGACTTATCAAATCGATGTCAAATCGACGTCGAAACTACCATCGAAATTACATCAAATCGAAATAATGATCGAAATTTGAGGCTGTTTCGATGTCTGCGTTTTATATAATATTTAAAAAAAAATAAGATATTTGTAACATCTACTTATCAATAGATTAAATTATAATTTTCCCATTTAAGTATATATATTTTCTGTGAGGACATCGATATTTCATTGATTCGATATTGATTTGATACTATTTCGATTAAAATTTTATATAATCACTTTTATTTATATTATATAAAATACAATATGAATAAAGGATTATATTGTATTAGCAGACATAAATAATGTAAAAATTTTAAGATTTTAGTATTTAATAATTATGTTACAATAATGATTTTTTAGCAGCTGTAACTTCGTGAAAAAAACAGCTGTAACTTCGTGAAAAAATGAATAAAATTTAAATTAAAAAAGTTTTAAAACTTAAAATCTCTACTTTTGAAAAATCATTTTTTTGTAAAGAACAAATAAATATTTTTTAAATTTTTATATAAAATTTATTATATTTATTAATATTATATATAAAAATTAATTATTATTTAATTATTTAAATATGAATTATTTAATTAATAAATTATTATTATTAATTATATATAAGGTACTTTATTCCTTGCGGAGTACACTGCGGACCTCCGCTCCGCTTACAAAATTTAAACCTCGCAATTTTTATTCCTCGCATCCCATCCAACACCTGAGAGAGAGAGAAAGATCATTCATCCATCCATACATCCACACTCATTCTCCGGACCTCCGTTTCCGCCGCATTTTCCTCTCTTCCTTCCACACTCTCATTCACACCCAACCACCCTCCTCCCTCCCTCATCTCCTCTAATCTCTTCATCCAAATCTCTCCCTCCCCGTCTTCTCCCAAGACTTCATCCACCATCTCCTGCCATCCTTTTTCAACCCCCCAATTCGTGCATTCCTCCCATACGTGCTCCCAAGTTTCCATTCCCCCTCCACATATCCTACACTTCCTTTCTTCATCCCCTTCCCAATATCTATTCCCCATCATCCCGTCTCCTAACCTAAACTTCGCCACTCTCTGCCATCTTTGTTCCTTCCATCCCTTCTTTAGGTACTCTGGCACCCCCTTACCTTTCACCCTACCATACCATAAGTTATATCTCGAGCCCCTAATTTTCTCCCATCTTTCCTCCTCCTGCCACCTTCTCTCTCTTGCCACTACCTCTTCCCCCCTCAGCTCTCCCCCCTCTCTCATCTTTTCTATCTCAGTTAGGTTCCAGCTCTTCTCCTCGTAAAAGTCTCTCCTTTCCTCTTCCCATTTACCCACTACTTTTCCTACCTTCGCCCTGTCTCTCATTTCCTCCAAACACAACCTCGCCAGCTCTCCTCCTCCTCCTTCTCCCAGTTTCTTTTCATAGCTCCATGCCCTCAACCCTGCCCTCCCCCTTAACTTTTCCCTCTGCATTTCCTCCCTCACCATGTACCCCGGCGTGTACCTCCCAACCCCCACAATCCACTTCAAGAACCTGTCCTGTATCCTCTCTACCTTTTCCCTTTCTTTCCACCCCCAAATTTCTGCCCCATAGCTAACCACCGTCCATACCAACCTATCAAATAACCACATCCTTCTAGCCCAGTTCTTTCCAAATCTCCTCTTTCCTATTCCCCATACTTCTCTCATCACCACTGCTCCCTTGTTAACTCTCTCCTCTATATGTTCTTTCTGACCCCCATTTGCCATCATTACATACCCTAGGTATTTGTATTTTCTCACCTCTTCTATCTCTCTTTCCTTTCCATTTCCACACCATCTTTTTCTGTCTTCCGCCTCCCCTTCTACACCTCATTATTTTCGTCTTTTCTACATTGACCTCTAGTCCCTTCCGTTCTATGTAGCTTTCTAATGCCTTAATCATCCCTTTCATCCCTGTCTCCTCCTCTGCAACCACTGCCACATCATCTGCATACGCTAGCGAGTATATTTTCCTTCCCTTTACCCTCACTCCTCCCCATCCCTCCCTCTCTAACTCCTCATCCAAATCCGCCAGCAATATCGTGAATAAGCATGGGCTCAGAGGGCACCGCTGTCTCACCCCTTTCCCCGTCCAAAAGTTTTCCCCTACCTTTTCCCCCACCCTCACTCTACTTAGGGTCTCCTCCAGTACCTCCTCGCACCTCACGACCAAGCTTTCTCTAACTCCCCTGTCCCTCATCATCTGTATGAGGATTTCCCTATCCACCGAGTCAAACGCAGCTTTCAGGTCTATATATAGCACTACCATCTTGCCTTTTCTTACTGCCACCCTCTTGTTTATCATATAATTCAGCACGTAAATCTGATCAATTGTGCCTACCCCTCTCCTAAACCCCGTTTGACTCGGTGGGAGTATCCCCTTCCTCTCCACCTCCTCCCTCAATCTCTCCGCAAGTACCGCTGCGTACCTTGTATGCCGTCTGCGTTAGCGTGATCCCTCTATATTCTTCAACCCTCTCCCCTTCCCCCTTTTTCACTATCGGCACTACCACCCCCTCCCTCCACTCCTCCGGCCACCCCTCTCCTCTCCACACTCTGTCACATATTTCCCACAGCCATTCCTTTACTTCTTTTCCCCCATATTTCCATACTTCATTTACGATACCATCCCCTCCCGCCGCTTTTCCCTCCTTCAGGTTACTTACCGCCCTTGCTATTTCTTCCCTACTGATATCATCTTCTACTCCTTCTCTTCCCCTCACCTCCCCTCTCACCCTCCACTCTACTCCCCCAACACCTTTCTAAAGTGTCCCTCCCATTCCCTCATTTCGATCCCTTCCGTGACTCTCTTTCTCTTTCTCCTCCCCCTATTTACTACCCTCCAAACATCCCCTTCCGTTCTTACACCTTCCAATTCTTTCTCCCATCTTTCTCTTTCCCTTCTTTTCCTTTCCTTACAATGTTCTCTGTATCCCTTCCTCATCTCCTTATATTTCTCCCCATTCCCTCCTCTTTTCTTCCACTTTTTAAACTCTTCCCTTACTTCTCTTTTCATATTCCTACATTCTATATCCCACCATCCTCTCCGCACCTTTTTCTCTTCTCTCTCTACTCTTTCCAATGCTCTTTCCACTCTCTTTTTCAATTTCCTCCAATCCTCCTCAATCACCTCCGAAACATTATCCCTCTTGCCCATGTATTCCTCAAATTTCTTCCTTCCCTCTTCCGTCCACACCCCTCTTCTTTCTCTTCCTTTTCTTTTCCCAATCCTTTCTTCTCCCCTTCCTCCCCCCTTCACGTACACCGTTAATGGCTGATGATCCGAGTCCACCCAGTCCTCCACCTTCATCTTTACCACTTTACCTCTCGTATCCTCATTTCCGATTACATAGTCAATTACAGTCCCCCCCTCCCTCCAGTATATGTCCATTCTCCCTCCTCATCTTCCTTTATACATCCGTTCAGAATTGACCATCCTAATTCCTTTAAAAAACCACACAATTTCTTTCCCTCTCCATTCATCTTCCCATCTTTTGAATTTCTCTCTCTTTCCCCTACCCCTCCCTCTTCCTCCTCTCCTATACCTCCCCCCTTTCTGCCCGTTCTCGCATTAAAATCCCCCCCTATTAATATACTTACCCCCTCCTCTCTCTCCTCCATCCACTCTCTTAATTGTCTCGTTTTTTCCTCTAAATCCCCATTCACGTATACACCCACTAATTTCCACCATTCTCCCCCTAATTTGACTTTACTCACCTGTAAATCCATCTCTCTCCTTTTCCTATTCTCTTTTCCTCTTTCTATCCCATCCCTAATCCCTACAATCATCCCCCCCATTGTCCTCCCTTTTTTGCTCTTTCTTCCCGCTTCTTGCACCTCCCAAATGTATCCCTTCGGTAACCATCTTTTCACCCTCTCCCATCCTTTCTTCTGTAACCATGTCTCACTCAAAAACATCACATCTCATTTCTTCAATTTCTCCCTAAAGTCCTCCTCTTTATTTTCCATGCCTGCTACATTCCAAAATCCTATTTTATATTCTTTACTGTCCCTCCTTTTTCTATTCCTCCTTCTATCATATTTTCCATTTCCCTCATTCCCATCCTTCTCCCTCTCTCCCACCCCACCCCCCTCTATTAAAAAACCTCTTTCCCTTTCTCCTCCTTTCCCCCTCTCTCCTCCACTCTTACATCTCTTCCCCTCCTTTCCCTTAATTGATCTTTGATCTCATCCCATATCCACAATTTATCCTCGATCCACATTTTCATATATCCTACTCTTACCTTCTTTCCTTTTCTTCTATTCCTTTCTGCTTCCCTCTTTATCCACCACTCTACCCTTCTCTCTTTTTCCGTCAAGTCGTCCACGATCCACTCCTTCCTATCCCTCAGCTTCATCTTTCCCTTCATCACATCAATTTTCTCCCTCACACTCGCTAATCTCACCCATACCATGATCCCTCCCCCCTTATCTTTATCTTTATCTTTATTCCCTATCCTCCTCACCCCTTCCACTCTCGCTACCACCCCCGTTGCCTCTACTATCTTTTCAATCTCTCTTTTTAATTCCTCCTTTCCTTCCTCCTTTACTCTTACCCCCTTTATAATTATATTCCTTATCCTCTTCTCCCTTTCCCCCTTTTCCCTTTCTAATTCTAGTCTCCTCATCCTTTCTTCTAGTTCCTTCGTTTCACTCTTTCCTCTTATCTGCATCTGCTCTATCTCTTCTCCTTTATCCTTCTCCCTTTCTTCCGTCACCTTCTCCGCCCTTCCCCTACCTTTCTCTATATCCTCCACTCTTCTCTCCAAATTGTATACTCTTTTCCTCATTTCCTCCATCCATTCCCTCATCTCCTCTCTACCGTCCCTCAATTCTCTCAATTCACTTTTCATTTCTTTAAAACCTTCCCTCACCTCCCGTAATATCTCCCTTAGCCCTCCTTCTTCTTGTCTTACCGGCGATCTCTTTACCATATTGCTCCTCTTAAAGATTTCTCCCTCCTCTACTCTAGTCTCCTCCCCCTGTTCACCCTTCCTTTTCTCTCCTCTCTTCAACAATTCTAGCAGTGGCGCACTATTTGATCTTTCCCTCATAAGACTTTCTGCCTTGCTCGGCCTTCCTACTCTTCTCTTTTCCTCTCCGTTCCCCTCTACTTCCTTTTCCCTCTCTTTCCCTTCTTTCCTTCCTCCATCTCGTCTTTCTTCTAACCTGCCAATTTTCCTATTTAAAATATTTACTAGAATGACTCTTTTTATTTTCTCGCTTCTGACGTCACGACTTCAATATGGCCGCGAGTACTCAGGAGCCTTAAAAGTCAACTCTTGCCTTTTACAGTCAGCTTAAAGTCGGCTCATAGTCGACCTCGTGTTGTGTGGGTATATATAAAGTACTTATCCGCAGTATCTGACAGGAAACGTCGTGTGAGAATGGTATGTGTCAAAAGTGAGAGACAGGATATGCGTATAAAAGCCACACTTATATTTGGTTAAAGTTAGTAATAGCACAAGAATACATAAAGGAACGTGGTAGTTCACACAAGGATATATGATCAATCAATAGAAAAGATGGTAGACTCCGGACTCCGCTCTAGTTACAATCCCTCTACAACGTTCTCTAAATACACTGTTACGGAACGGTCATTACCCTAAACTCCTACAATAATCACATTATGTTCAGAAAGACATATTGCTTTTCATGATATAAAAATCATAAAAATTTCATGATATTTACATTAATAATATATGATGGAGAATCAACTTCAGTACACCAATTTTCTTGTATGTATCACTATATATGTCTGCTGTCTAAGTTAAATAAAAATTTCCTTTTAACCTTCATGGTTTACATTTTTATTCCATTTTAAAAAGAATGATATATATTTACTGTCTGTAAAAAAAATAACAAAAAATGTATATCGTTTTCATATATTATATGTTTTAAAGGTTATCGGTAGATTGTGTTTATACTCAATGCAGAAACAAAATTTTTCATTTATTAATAAGCAGGGTTTGAAGAAACCCGGGTTTTTTTTAAACCCGGCACAGTAGGGATTTTTTTGGATTTTATTGGGTTTTTTAGGGTTTTATTGGATTTTTTCGCGTTTTATGTGTTTTTATTTTTTATTATCCACTAATAATTACCAAATTTGCTTCAATTGATAATTCTAATATGAATTCTAATATGATTCTAATATGATTAATTTAATCTATTTACGTTTAATTTATTAATTTATTAATTTAATTTATTTATTTAGTTATTTATTCATTTAATTTATTAATTAATATAATAAGTGTACAGCTATCTATATAAGGGACATTCCATGTCAAATCAAGTCTTTAGATCTAACTATTTTTTATTATAGTTATTTTTTTACTAAAAATTCTTCTATCGTATATGTATAAGGTTTTAAAAAGTTTGTTATGTATATCAAATTTTTTAAATAAATTTGCTATAAAAAATAGTTTTTAATTAATTAATATTTGAAAAAGAATAAGAATTAAAGCAAACATTAATTAAATTAAACAATTTTTAGAATTAAAAAAAAAGAGAAAAAAGATTTTATCTTGTAAGAAGTCTAAACCCTGGTGGATTTTATTAGGTTGCATCCACCTTAGCAAACTCCCCAATAAGAATATAGAATACATCAGAGAGTTTCAAATTTCTTTTACTGCATTTCAGAATTGTTAATTTTTCACTGTGACAAATATTGTAGTAAATTTTTAGATTTTGCATGTCCTATGAATATTATAAAATGTAAATTAATTTATAAGTAAATAAATAATGTGTACTAGTAATAAAATTGCATGTATTTTTGTGTATATATTGTCACGTACTTTTCCTGACGCCGGAGAGCAACGGCGAAGTACGCGATCAAACAACGGGATAACTCGCGAAACACGCGCGGGAGCGACGAGCTAACTGAGAAACACCAAATCGCGAGATTGGGCGCCAGACGCGATGATACCGGTCGCGTCTCCGGGTTCACTCTTCCACTCTAAACACGGCTTAACAACACGCGAGAACGGGTCATGGCGAAACGCGAAATCGTCGCTCGCACGCGGCCAGCTAGCTCCTCTAACCGGTAGAAGGGCGGGGTAGCGGAGACAGGGACGAAGCGGCTCTCTTACGGGAGACGACGGGTAGGCGAGAAATCAAGTAAAGTCAGGCCGATATAACAAATAGAGAACACATGTATTGCAGTGCATAATAGAGACGGCTTACAAGAAAATAAGAACAAAAAAGAATAGCGGGTAGCGTAAGAAAGAAAGACAAAGAGATAAGGCATTGACAAAAGAAATTAGGAAGCGGGAATTATCTCGACTCCGACCATAATTACGCGACACGCGCCGATCACAACGACTGGTCCTGCGCGAGGCGCGACAACCAATCACGCGTGCTCTGACCGGCGTGGCGAGAACGCGAACGCAGAGCCTCCGCTAAGGCAAGCCACGCAATTCCACGACAAAAGGGTACAGTAAAATCCGCGCCGGCGACAACGCAATCGCCGGAACCACGCTACAAAATTAATACAACACACACGCTGTAACAACGCACCGATAGCCCGAGCGGCCGTGCGATCCCGGCCGAGACACGACTCGCGCACGTGCGCGAGGGCTTTGCGGCTTCCCGGGAAGCCGGTCGCTCGCGAACCTCCACGGCGGGACAGCTAAAACACACGCGGCAGCCGACAGCTGGATGCCTCGACGAGGTCTCGCGCTTGAGGTGGAGAGCCAGCCAAACACCAAGAAGCAAGGTGCGTTCAATCGCCACGCGGTGGACGCACTCGCACACGAACCTAATGGCTCCACCTCAGAACGCAAGCCGGTCGACACCGACAGCTCGTGGCTTTACACGAAGGTTAGAGGGTCACCTCGACTTCCGCACGGTCCTCCTCCGGGTGTCCTCAACTCGCTCCGACGACGCTCGCCAAGGCCGGGCACTCCTTCCGATAGCGGACACGCCGATAGCCGACCGATAGCTCGCACTCGCTCGCTCCTTTCCGCACACGCACGCAGTCGAGCGGGTCGCACGCAAAAGCCGAGAGGATCGCGCTCGATGCGCGATCGATGAGCGCTACCCCTCCTACAGGGTGCGCGATATCCTTGCGCCTAGCGGCGCGGCCTATCAGTGGCCGCCCTTATCTAGCCGTGACGTCACGGCAGTGCAGTGTCGGGTCTCCGCAGGTGTCGTGCCGTCCCCGTCGGCATCCGACATCCTCGTTGTTCTCGTCGTCCCTGCGGACGACCGCAGCAGAATTTTCCCAGCGACGACTCTTCGCCGCTACACTCCTTGATGGACAGCCGGCATTCGACGGCCCTCGTCCTGGCCGTTCGTCCGCCCTAGCCTGTCCATCAGCTGTGCCACTCGCGAGCCTCCTTTGCGTGGCGCTTAGCTGTCGCCACGTCTTATCTCCTCCTCTCCGTCGGTGTTTTCCGGTGCGCCGGCCCTGGACGATCGCCCTTTCCTTTCCCGGTCGCTGTCCGTCTCCCTCGCCGCTGCTGGTCCTTCGGCGGCGCTTGTCGAGGTGCCCGCGGTTACATAAAAGAAGCCGCGAATGATTAAATAAAATAACACGCAACGCAGTCCCGCCGGAGATTTCGCTCTCTCGTTGAGTGCGCGGCCCGGTCGTTCGCGTCTCCTCGCGCTACGTTTAGGCGGAGGACGAAGTGGCGAGGCAGATAAAACTGCCACGTCACAATATATACGAGGTGTGTTCAAAAAGTATCGCGAATTTTGTGTTTTTTCAAAAATTATTTATTTATTCATGAATATCTATTTTGTCCCCTTCAAAGTAATCCCCATGAGATATTATACACTTGTGCCAACGGTTTTTCCAATCTTCGAAGCACTTCAAAAAATCATTTTTTTTTATCTTGTTCAGCTCCTCCTTCGATGCCGTCTTTATCTCGTCAAGCGTAGCGTAACGTCGTCCTTTCATGGGCCTCTTCAGTTTAGGGAACAAGAAAAAGTCACAGGGGGCCAGATCTGGGGAATACGGTGGCTGCGGCATCATTAGTGTGTTGTTTTTGGACAAAAAGTCGCGCACAAGCAACGATGTGTGAGCAGGGGCGTTATCGTGGTGCAAAAGCCAATTTTTGTTCTTCCACAAATCCGGGCGTTTCTGGCGGATTGCTTCGCGCAAATTGCGCATAACTTGCAGGTAATATTCCTTATTGACCGTTCTACCCTGTGGCAAGAACTCATGATGCACCACGCCCCTGCAATCGAAGAAAACTGTCAGCAAAACTTTCACATTCGACCGAACTTGGCGCGCTTTTTTCGGTCTTGGTTCGTGCGGCAGCTTCCATTGAGATGATTGAGCTTTGGTTTCCACGTCATAACCATAAACCCACGATTCGTCACCAGTTATGACCCTCTGGAGCAAATTTGGGTCGTCGCGGACAGAGTCCAACATCTCATTAGCAATGTTCATGCGATGCTGTTTTTGGTCGCAATTGAGCAATTTTGGTACGAATTTCGCGGCGACCCGTCTCATGCCCAAATCATTGATAAAAATCGAATGGCACGAGCCAATCGATATGTTTAGGTCCTCAGCAACTTCTCTAACGGTGATTCGACGATTGGCCAATACCATTTTCTCCACTTCATTAATTTTTTCGTCTGTTGTTGAAGTGCTCGGGCGTCCGGCACGCTCTTCGTCGTTCACATCTTCTCGGCCTTCTGAGAACATTTTGTACCACCGATAAACGTTGCTTCGGTCCAAGGTAGCTTCTCCGTATGCCACAGTCAACATTCGGAATGCATCCGCGCACTTAATTTCGTTTTTCACACAAAATTTGATACAGGTTCTTTGATCCATTTTTTTGAATAGGTAAAAATCGAAGACGATCCAAAACACGTGCAAGCAGCTGTCAACAATTAAGTGAACATTCAAAATGGCCGAGCTTGTCGGCATAAGTGAGAGACATGAGTACCAACATAACGCCACAAAAAGATCGAAATTCGAATATACGTAACCCGCGAAAATTCAAAATTCGCGATACTTTTTGAACACACCTCGTATATATATATATATATATATATATATATATATATATTGTGACGGTGCAACTTGCGTTCATTGTCCGTCACAAGGGCCATATGGCCTGACTGCGAAGCGCGAAACGGATGCTGCGTCCTTCCGGCTCGGGAGCGGGCGTGATTCCGTTGGCGCGACCGTTTAAGTGTGTGTGTTCGTCTTTATGCCATCCCTGCGCCCACTATTAATTTCAAGTGAGCGGTAGATCCGTCGAGGAGAAAGACGGTGACTGCGGAAAAACATTTTGTACGGGTAAAACGTCTCGTCCACCCAGAGGCACCGGAAAGGAAGCAAGAATCCAAGAACATCGCCGAAGAATTTACGGAGCATCCCGAAACGCGGGGGCTCGCAGGTTGTACCGCTCACACTGTCCTTTTCGTTTGCCGCCGAACAAAAACCTTGTCTGTCAGAAGTTAATTTTTCAGGAATGGCAAAGTTACAATTTCGCAGGCGGAAGTTGTGCAAAGCTAAAAAGCAAAAACAAGAACGAGGCGAGATCGAGGACCGTACAGAGGAGGCATCGCGGGCCTGAAGCGGCGGCCATCTGAGATAAAGCCGGCCGATATCAATTCCCGGGAAAGCCGAGAATCACCTGCTGTATTTGGGCCTCGCGCGCTATCAACGTCAGAAGCGCAGAACGATAGAATAATGCGCACACCACCAGGATCTAGCCGCCTGATAACAGCCAATGTAGAAGCGGCAGCGGCGATAAGTGGGGCGCAACACCGCGGGCCTCCCGCAGGATCGAGGATCGATGCTCACTTGTGCTGTGAGCGTGTCCCAAGCTGGAGAGCCGAACACCAAAGGCTAAGTCACAAGAGGACGCAGAAAGAGGTTCCGTGCCGCGCCGAAGGGTGAGACGAGCGCAACTCAAGTATTGTAAAGTCACCGATTTTGCGAACGAGGACGAGTGACGTCGCGACTGACAGGGTTAAATAGAGTCCACTCGTATTTGCGTGTAATATCGTAAGCGTAGCCATTGGTACAGCCGCGACGTTGCTCGTCCGATCTCGCCATATTAATGCAGTTTCTTTAGTTTCGGTATTTGCGCCTGTATCGTCACAGCCAAGCGTCGTTGTGTTGTAAGTTTATGTAATTGTAGGTGCGTGAGTTTTGTCTGATTTTGCGGGTTGAACGTAGCTTGATTACGGTAGTAGCGGTGAGAGAAAACGCAAGATCCTTTGGCTAGCGTGTGCATAACTCTCTTCGCGGAATTCCGCCTTGATGTGTGCACCTTCTCCCGCGGCGACCGCCTCGCCGAGGCGATTGAATCGTTACGCTTGTGACTGCGGTACGAGATCGGCCGATTACTAAGCCGCTTCGAGTAACATTCCGCGAATCTGTATCGCATTCCTCACGCGGGTAAACCGCGTGCAAAATTTTGTAGTTTACTAACCCGAAAACTCTAAATATACGTTGTTATTCTGTTTGTTAATTCTGGCCTCGTTATTCTGCGATTCTCCCTCGCTCCCCCGATCACCACCTGACCGCACCGACCCACGCCTCTACCGACTTAGCGGGGAGCTGCCGGATGGTCGTGTCGTCACCGCTCACGGCTAGTACGTTAATGTAGAGTCGCGAAATTAATGAGCCGAAAAGAGTGGCACGCTCTCTCGTGCCTGGCGCCCAATACTGTCCGCTGACAATTATTTGAGAGAAATAAATACCGCGTTCCTGAGATCCGCCTTGAGCGGGCTACTGAAATTTGTGTCAGGTGCGTAAAGACACTGTCACTATATATATATATATATATATATATATATATATATATATATATATATATACACGACTCAAAAAAAAATAGGGAACACTTTCCAGACACCAAAAATTAGGCTATTTTCAAATGACTGTAACTCGGTGAAAAATCATCGTAGATAAAAAATAAAAAAAGCATTTTGAAGCTTGAAGATCGAGCTTTAACGTTCTACCAGCAGATTTTTAAAATTCTTTTAACTTCCTTATCTTATGCAGTAAAAAAGCACACCTTGTTTTGTTTGTTAAAATTTCGTATTTTTGACACTTTGCAGATCGACCAACAAATTTTTTTCGAATAATTCAAGTAAAATTTCATAAACAACAACTTTTTACCTATAAAAAGGTTTTCTTTAAATTTCTCTACGATTTTTTTTGACCGAGTTACGCAACTTTGAAGCTAAACCTGCATTTTATACAAATGATATCCGTACTCCGTGAAAAATCATCGTAGACAAAAAATAAAAAAATCATTTTAAAGCTCGAAGTTTCAGCTTTAACATGCTATAAATGGTTTTCAAAAATTTTCTCAATTTTTTAGTAGTATGCCCCAAAAAAGATACACTGTTTTTTCCTTAAAATAACGTATTTTTAACAGCCTGTAGCTCAATAAAAAAATTTTTGTCGACAAATCCAATGCAAGTGTCATAAAGTATGACATTTTCTCTACAAAATGCTTTTTTTTTAATTTTTTCTACGATTTTTTTTGACCGAGTTACAAGACTTCAAAGATATACATTTTTTACAGTACATTTTTCCGAAAAATGACGTCTACCGCCGACATTAGCATTACCCAATGTGCACCACGTGGAGGTTGTCGGTCGGATTTTTGCACATCGTGTGTGTGTGTGTGTGTGTGTGTGTGTGTGTGTGTGTGTGTGCGTGTGTGCGTGCGTGCGTGCGTGCGTGCGTGCGTGCGTGTGTACGTGTGTGTGTATGTGTGTGTGTGTGTGTGTGTGTGTGTGTGTGTGTGTGCGTGTGTGTATCGCAGCAGAGATAAGGAGCCCACAGTTCGTCACTTCTGCACTATTTAACGACTCCAAACCCTCTTTACTGTGTACTCGTATATGTGTATGTGTGTGCATGTGTGTGTGTGTGTGTGTGTGTGTGTGTGTGTGTGTGTGTGTGTGTGTGTGTGTGTGTGTATTACTGCAGAGATAAGGATCCCGCAGTTCGTCACTTTTGCAGTATTTAATGATTCCAAACCCTCTTTACTGTGTATGTGTATATGTGTGTGTATCACAGCAGAAATAAGAACACCGCAGTTTGTCACTTCTGCCGTATTTAATGACTCCAAACCCTCTCTGCTGTGTGTGTATTCGCTCGCGCGCATGAGAGTTCAATAGTGTGTATTTCCTCCTCTTTGATCAGTTACTGCTTGCAAGCGTTCTCGCATATTTATACATTTTGTAATACATCTTGTGGAATGTTGTGCCAAAATTCCGTTAAAATTTCTCCCAATTTTTCTAAATTTCGCGGCTGTTCCTTGCGACGCCTTAATCGTCGTTCCATTTCATCCCAAATGTGCTCGATTGGATTTAAGTCCGGGCTATTGGTGGGATGATTTAACAGTCTAATTGCGTGTCGTTGAAAAAAACGTCGCGTTAAATTCGCTGTATGAGGTCGAGCGTTGTCCTGCATGAAAATAAAGTTCCGACAAGTTCGATTTAATAGCAAAACGTGTGGTCGTAGAATATCGTTGATATAATGAACACACACGAAATACACACCATTGAACACTCATACGCGCGCGCGCATACACACATAGCAGAGAGGGTTTGGAGTCATTAAATACTGCAAAAGTGACGAACTGCGGGGTCCTTATCTCTACAGTAATACACACACACACACACACACACACACATGCACACACATACACATATACGAGTACACAGTAAAGAGGGTTTGGAGTCGTTAAATAATGCAGAAGTGACGAACTGTGGGCTCCTTATCTCTGCTGTGATACACACACACACACACACACACACACACACACACACACACACACACAATGTGCAAAAATCCGACCGACAACCTCCACGTGGTGCACATTGGGTAATGCTAATGTCGGCGGTAGACGTCATTTTTCGGAAAAATGTACTGTAAAAAATGTATATCTTTGAAGTCTTGTAACTCGGTCAAAAAAAAATCGTAGAAAAAATTAAAAAAAAGCATTTTGTAGAGAAAATGTCATACTTTATGACACTTGCATTGGATTTGTCGAGAAAAATTTTTTTATTGAGCTACAGGCTGTTAAAAATACGTTATTTTAAGGAAAAAACAGTGTATCTTTTTTGGGGCATAGTACTAAAAAATTGAGAAAATTTTTGAAAACCATTTATAGCATGTTAAAGCTGAAACTTCGAGCTTTAAAATGGTTTTTTGATTTTTTATCTACGATGATTTTTCGCGGAGTACGGATATCATTTGTATAAAATGCAGGTTTAGCTTCAAAGTTGCGTAACTCGGTCAAAAAAAATCGTAGAGAAATTTTAAGAAAACCTTTTTGTAGGTAAAAAGTTGTTGTTTATGAAATTTTACTTGAATTATTCGAAAAAAATTTGTTGGTCGATCTGCAAAGTGTCAAAAATACGAAATTTTAACAAACAAAACAAGGTGTGCTTTTTTACTGCATAAGATAAGGAAGTTAAAAGAATTTTAAAAATCTGCTGGTAGAACGTTAAAGCTCGATCTTCAAGCTTCAAAATACTTTTTTTATTTTTTATCTACGATGATTTTTCACCGAGTTACAGTCATTTGATAATAGCCTAATTTTTGGCGTCTGGAAAGTGTTCCCTATCTTTTTTTGAGTAGTGTATACATATATATATATTGGGGAGACCGGGGCAAATCGTTAGACCGTTTTTTCTTTTGTGTCTCCTGAGTCCTATATTAATTAAAAAATAAAAAAACATGAGCCGGTTTAAAAGGTTGAACCTTCCCTTTCACAATGCCGATATAAATAGAACATGCAAATGTACTTGCTTTAAAGTACATATAAAAATGTCGACCAGTGTCAAGAATTAAGAATAGTTCCAAGCCCGGGGTAATTCGTAACTAGTCCGGGAATATTCCGAAATTTGTATTTTAAGTTGAAATTCTGTAAAAAAGCTGTTGTTAAGACTTTCTTTTATTTAAAAAAGGATGTAGGTATACAAAAAACAAATGCAAACATACACGTTCGCATGTTCTTTTATGCCATCGGTGTGACAGATTTCCTAACCTTACAAGTGTCAATCTTTAACGCTTTATAACTTTTTACCTGCTTAAGAGCGACGATTTTATATTCATATTCATGTTCTATGTATTAAAAGACACAATTTTATCATGTTTGAACTAAATCAATGAAGAACTTTACCTCAATGTTTAACTCTGCGTAGTGCAAACGTTCGTAACACAGCCAAAAGGTTAGGATTACTACCCAACTTAGGTTAGGCGCTGCAATCAGTATTAACGAATCGCCTCGGTGCTCAGTATTACGAATAGCCCCAACATCAAGTGTGCGCATTATTGCGTATGATCGACAAAAATAGACATCACACAGCAAAAAGTAAACACGAAATGTTTCAAATACGTTCAACTGGACACGATACATTCAAAGTTTTCAAAAAAACCTTATTATCTTATTTAAATTTCGAAGAAATGCCGACTATCAGAAATTACTTCGACTGTCGCAAAACACATTTTTCATTACTACGACTTCAATATGACGCCGTTACCAACAAATCTTTGTTAGCAACATCGTTACATTAAGACGTGTTTACAGTATTTAAAGTAAATTTTTAACATGTACCCATAAAAAGATATTTCAAATTATCGAATTACTCTGTCTAACGATTTGCCCCGGTCTACCTTATACATATTACAAATATGTTATTGGACCAATAGTGTAACAATACAATGATAGTAAAAAAACCTTCTTCGGTCGTAACTAGGTCTTAGTGCTTATATTTATTTATGTGATTTTATATACTTTTCCGAATTCAGCCAAAAGGTGCGCCGAATTAATTTTCGGTCATAAGACAGCATGTCGAATAAGAATTAGTAATATCACAATTTATATTAAATTAAATAATTTAATATAATACTTGATGCTGATTTGCATCTATATACCCATTCCCCCTCTGAAAAAACTGTAAGAAATTTATTTCGAAAAATAACACCCCACCCAAGGTTCGAACCTGGCACCTACGGTCCCGGTGTTTTACCACCTCGACCACTGGGGCACAGTGATACTTCTCGCAATATTGGTATATGAGTGACAACGCATTCTAGGCGCTTGATTCAAATTACAAATATGTTATTGGATCGATAATGTAACAACACAATGATAGTAAAAAAGCCTTCCCTCTATTTCTATCCTTATCACTCTGTCCCACACTCTCCCATCTCCTATCACATAGTCTAATACAGACTCCGCTCTTGCCCCTGCGTATGTCCACAGTCCTTCTTCATCCCCCTTTCCACAACCATTGAAGATGTACCAGCCCACCTCCTCCAACTTTTCAATAAACAATCTTCTCTCTTTATTTATCTTTTTGTCCTTTGATTTTCTCCCCTCTTTTTTTCCCCTCTCATCCCTTTCCTCCCACCAACCTCCCAGTTTTCCTGTCCTTGCGTTAAAGTCCCCCCTTCCCCCAGTATTGTTCTGACTCCACCTCTCTTATCTTCCACCCAGTCTTTAATTTTTTCCCATTTCTCCTCCATATCTCCATTAACATATACCCCTATAACTCTCCACTTCTTCCTCCTTATTCTAATAATTTTTGTTATTATCTCTTCTACTTCCTCTTGTTCCCCCTCCTCTACCGTATCTATTTCCTACCTTATACCTACTAACATTCCCCCAATTGCTCTTCCTTTCTTGTTTCTACTTTTAGCCATTTGCACCTTCCATCTAAACTCTCTTGGCAGCTTACCCCTTATTCTGTCCCACCCCTTTTTTTCCAACCACGTTTCCATAAATATTAACACATCCCAATCCTTAATCCTCTTCCAAAAATCCCTATCCTTGTCCTCGATCCCTGCTACATTCCAAAACGCTATTTTTACTTGTCCCCCTTCTCCATTTTTATTTCGCTCTCTCCGTTGTCCTTCTCCCCTACCGATCCTCCTTTCCTCCTTCACCCCTCCTCTCCACTCCCTTCATCTCATTTCCCCCCCTCTCCATCCAACTCTCCCACTATCCTCTCTTCCCCATGTCCCCCTCCATCTGCCCCTTCTTCCCCCTTCCCACGACTTTTTTTCCCCTCCGCTCTCTCTGTTTTTTCTCATTCTATCCCTCAGCGTCTCCCCCTCCTCATTCCAAAACCACCATTCTCCATCAATCCTCACTCTATTATTTCCTATAGCTATTTTTGCACCTTTTCTCTCTTTTGACCTAGCCACCTTTTTCAACTTCCATCTAATCTGTCTCTCCTTCCATGTTAGATCCTCCTCTATCTAAAAATTTTCCCCCCTTAGCCCTCCTTTCTTACTCATAACCTCCCTTTTGTCTTCCTCTGATTTTATAGTCACTATCGCCATTTCCCCCCCATTCCTCCCTTCCCGTCTTAATCACCCTTATTTCCTCTATCTCTACTTCCGGCGTTATCTTTTTAAATATCTTCCCCATTTTACTCTTTACCTCCTTTCCTTCCCCCTTGTATCTCGTTTCTACAATGTTTCTTCTTTTTCTCTCCTTTCTATCCCACATCATCTCTATAAAGTATTTAAGTGTTCCGTTTCCAATTAATTTCAATTATTTTAACGCAAAAGTGTAATTACGCAGACATGTAGTTTTAAACTATATGTCTGCATAATTACATTTTTTGGCAATATTTTTATAAATATATTTTTGAACGTTGACAAACATTTCTTGGGGAAAAGAAACTATTTTTTTCCTCTGCAAAATGTTGCATAGAATATTTAAAGTTTTTTTAATAATTTTTACAGTACATACAAATATACATATCTATATTCCTTACACATTAAGAGCCACTAATATAAGACTTTTAAAATTTACTAAAATTTACAATATGTATAAATACACGTATAAATCTACTATTTAATTGACCGGCCGCTCAATTAAAACGCTCCGATTGGCTGACTAAATCAAACCTCCCACCCCAAACCCACCGGGCGCAACGGGTATATATAAGGACCACCACAACCGAAGGGAGCTTAATATTGGAGCTTTCAGCCCTGATAATGCAAGCTGCAATGTTTGCGAAACGTCGGCAAAGTGCCCAACATGCACGTGGCATCCATCCGGAAACCCTCTCGATTAACGATATCAATGGCCACGAAAGCCTCAAGACTGGAATAAAACGCCTTCACGAAGAAGTTATTCTAGGATCGGTAAACTTATTTACCAAACTCAGGAAGTCCTTGCACGTCCAACTATGTTCCTTAGCATTTTTTAAACGGTGCCGTGACCATCGAGTGGTATCCAAATGCTTTCAATTAAAAAACCCTTTGCTTATCTCCATCCAGGCAAAAGTTATCCTTCGACAAGCATCCCTACGGTTAGTCAAGGAAAGGATCTCGGCAACCAAAAGAAATATAGCTAGTATCTCCCAAAAGCTTCTTGGATTACACCTCTTTCTTGCTGACTCACTAAAGCCGGAGCTGTGGCAAACACTGGACCGTATTACACACGAACAAGCCGTCTGTTCTGCCGAGGTGAGAAAACAAAAACAGGAGGAGAAATACAAGAAGATCTCTCTACAAGCTAGATCCCCACTTCCAACATACACAGTTAAGAACCTCAGCAGTCATGTCCTGTCTCCATCCGAAGTGTCTGTACTTTCAAAAAGACACAATTTTGCTGTCACCCCCACAAGCATTCCTACGGAAGAAATTATCAGCCAAATTGAGACGGCTATCTTCCGCCTCCCACCCGAAGCAAGCAACGACATTAGACAACGAGCAGTCAACATCCTCCGCAAGGCTAAACCACCCAGCCAAAACATCAGCAGAGAAGAACGCTTGACACTCTGGAATTTGAGACAGAACAACAACATTCTAATCCTACCGGCGGATAAAAGGAATGCCACAGTGGTACCTACAATGGACAAAGAAGATTATTGTAATAAGATTAATGTTATGTTTTTGGATTGCAGCGTTTATAGAAAACTGAAACGGAACCCGACATCCACCATAGAAAAAAAAAAACACCCGTTCTGCTCAAGAATTCAGGCCTCCCTCCTGAAATTACCAAATACCTTACCCCTCGGGAATCGTCGGCTCTCAGATTCGGCCTCCCCAAGGTTCATAAAGAATCGGTTTTCCTTTGCCCTATCGTCAGCAATATCGGGGGACCCTCTTACTACTTGGCCCGCTACCTTACCAAACCACTTCAAAAACTTACTGGTCTCAATGGATCTCACATCAAGAATTCTATTGATTTTGTGAACAAAATTGCAAAGATCAAAACAAAACCCAATGACATCCTGGTAAGTTTTGATATGGTTTCATTGTTCACAAATGTCCCGGTCCAGAATACGTTGGATATTATCAAAAAGTTTGACAAACTGTCGGCCAACTTCTTCCCACTAATAGAACATTGTCTAACCTCGACCTATTTCCAGTTTCAAGGAGAGTTCTTTGAACAAACTTCTGGAGCAGCAATGGGATCCCTTGTTTCACCCATTTTTGCAAACATTTTCATGGAACATCTCGAAGACAAAATTCTGAAAAACGCACCCCTCAAACCTTCCACGTGGTTCCGATACGTAGATGACACATTTGTTATATGGAGCCACGGCAAAAAAACTCTCCCACCCTTCCTCGTTTTTCTCAACGCCCAACACCCAAACATTAAGTTTACAATGGAGGTAGAACAGGAAAACCAAATTCCCTTCTTACGTGTTGGTTCAAAGAAACGGAGATGGTACCTTAAGCTATCGAGTTTACCAAAAACCAACCCACACTGATCGATATCTTCACGCAACCTCCCATCACCATCCGTCACAAAAGAATTCAGTTATCAGCTCATAGGTATACAGAGCTCTCACAGTTTCTGAACCAACGTTCCTGGATGAGGAGTTACAACATCTTAATCAGACCTTGACTAGGAATGGGTACAATAATAAGAACATTAATCAGATAACCAAGAGATTGAAGAACAAGATCTCCAGTCCCAACGACACCAAAACTTTGGATGAAGAAAGAGAAAGGAAAATGATGGCTGTCCTTCCGTATCTTCAAGGTACAACAGAGCGCATAGGCAGAATTTTGAGTAAGCATAACATCAGAGTAATCTTCAAATTCCAGAAGAAAATTGCTCAATTACTCCCTAACCGCAAGGATCAAAGACCAAGCCTGGAAACGCCAGGTGTGTACAAGATATCTTGCGTCTGCGAAAAAGTGTACATAAAAGAAACCGGGAGAAAGATCAGTACACGGATCAAGGAACACCAGAGGTGTGCCAAATACAGCCACTTTTCGCAATCAGCCTTGGCGGAACATTCGATGGAGACTGGACATGCCGTGCAATGTGATAAGTCTACCATGTTGTACCCCGTCACAAGGCTACTTCGCCAGAAAATATCTCGAAGGTCTGGAAATCTTGAAACATCTAGACAACCTCAACCGCGACAAAGGCCTTCAAGTAAATTCTATTTGGCATACCGTTCTCCCGAGTTTTTTAATTGACCGGCCGATCAATCAAAACGCTCCGATTAGTTGACTAAATCAAACCCCCCACCCCAACTCCTACTGGGCCCAACGGGGATATATAAGGACCACCACAACCGAAAGGAGCTCAATATCAGAGCTCTTAGCCCTGATGATGCAAGCTGCAATGTTTGCGAAACGTCGGCAAAGTGCCCAACACGCACGTGGCATCCATCCGGAAACCCTCTCGGTTAACAAATGTAATGACTACATCTTCGGATGAAGAACGTAGAAAGCAGAAAAAAAGAGCAGCCAGCAATATTCAATGCAAACGGAATTAAACAAACTTGGAGCTCTGATACAAAATATGCCAAAAAATGACACCTTTATTCCTAATACCAATGTAACTAATACAAGCAAATTAATTGATACAGTTTTAAATTCAATTGTGAAAGATTCGTAAGTAAATTTTAATAGTATCACGATTATAATCTTTATTCAACAAAATCATATGGATTGTATAAAAATTATTGTATGAACATATAAAGCCAACCTGATTTATACTTTAAAAACCACAATGTAATATTAATTTTAAACGCAAAATAATTTGTGATCACAGTACACAATATTGTTCATAATTGTTATATTTCTTTCAGACAAAAAGGAAATTCAAATGTTGTTCCCCAACCAAAGAAGCACGCAGGTGATAACAGTCGGTCTATTGATGGCTTTATAAAGGAAATATCAGAAAATATGCAATCTATTCGTAATCATGCGCTTGATGCAACTCGCCAACCAAAGAAGCACACAAGTGATAACAGTCGGCCTATTGATGGCTTTATAAAGGAAATATCGGAAAATATGCATTCTATTCGTAATCACGCGTTTGATGCAACAAACATGCAACAGACTTGCACATACAATAACAATCGAGTCATTAAAGATAAATTAATGTGAGTATATTCAAATTTATGTTTAAATATTTCAGAATTTTATAATTGTAGACCAGACCTGTTAACGTACGGAACTGACTGTGAGGGAAACATGTACACAAGTATTAGTATTATACAAATTATCTATTTATTTAAGATTACAAAAAATAAACGTTTTGACTCACTTTGAAGTCATTCTCAGCGTATCCCTTACGGAAATGGACTATTGTAACTATTAGTAAAGTTATTAATAAAATTATTGGATTATTCGTCATAGTTTTTTCGCAGATTATTGGGACAAACTATTACACAGAACTATTGAAAAATTATTTGAGCCCAATAGTCACTACGATTATATAATCGTATAAAATACTTATTGATAAATTAATAATTTAAACGTAATTATAGTTTCCAAAAAAATATTTCTTCCTTTTCGTTCAAAAGAATTAAAAAAAAGATTAAATCTGAATTAAACATTTATGTACAAAATTTAATAATAATACAAATTGTTATTTACATGTAAAAATATAAAACTTTATGTGGAACAGCGAACCACATACACATCACATTTGAAAAAAACGAAAGCAAATATTTTTCTCGAGGTTACAACAATCAAAACTCAAAACTTTTACTGAAGTGCGATTTAGAAAGACGGTCACAATGGCGCCTAGATATAACGCCTATGGCCGCACTCGACTCACGAGAAGATCCCTCGCGGCGTGGCCACCTAGCGAAAGCCGCGTAAGCCGCGAAGGTGCAAAACAAAAAAGCTTTGAGACCATAGACATAGTATAAAGTCTATGTTTGAGACTCAAAACTAAAGCAAATCGCTCGATTTTCGAGAGCACTGCAATATGTTTTTATGTGTAAAATAACTATTAATAATTAAATGTCTTGAATTTTAACCGTATTCGGTATTTCCGAAATGATTTATAAAGATTTTTTATTTCATAAATGATATACGTTTTCAATAAACCTTTAATTAGCTATACCGAATGTGTATAAAATACTTTCATTATTCGTTTAAATATGGCTGCAATGAAAACGTATAAATATAATTTACACTCAAACTTTTATTAACATATTTAAAAAGTATATCATACCTGGATATTAAATCTTATTTTTGATACATTATTTAAAGGGATAACTTTTACAAATCATAAACGTATTTAAGAAACGTTTATTTAATTAGTATATGATAGTATTTGCACTAGCAGCAATTTTCTGCAAGACTGCTGTAAATCTTGCAGCAGATTCTTGAAAGATTTTGCCAACAGGACGTTATGATCTGCTTCCTCATTCTGTTCAATTCTTATGAAAAATTCTGTAGTCAAATTCTTGCAAAAAACTTGCACATATCTGTTGGCAGATTCTTGTAAGAAACTTGAATGTATCTGCTGTAAATTTTGCAGTAGATTCTTGAAAGATTTTGCCAACAAGACGTTATGATCTGCTTCCTCATTCTGTTCAATTCTCCTGAAAGATTTTGCAGTCAAATTCTTGCAAGAAATTTGTATATCTGCTGCAAAATTTGTAAAATTCTGTTACCAGCATATTTTAATATAGCCTTAAAATGGGTTAAAAAAAGATTAAATTTGAATTAAACATTTCATTTATGTACAAGATTAAACAACAATACAAATTGTTATTTACATGTAAAAATATAAAATTTTATGTGGAACACCGTTTCACACAAACATCATATTTTAAAAGAATGAGAGCGAGTTTTTTTCTCAAGCAGCTCATATAAGAGCTCAGTGAAGTGTGAACTGGACAGTTACCCGCGGCGGCGCCTAGATATAACGCCTGTGGCCGCACTCGACTCATGAGAAGATCTTCCGCGACGTGGCCACCTAGCGGTGGCACCAGCGCTCACTTGTTAAATCCATTTCATTCTGAAATTGTTATAAACCTTGCAACAGATTTTTCTGCCGCTGATTAAGCAGAATCTGTACAATATCTGCACAAGAACTGCGCGCCATTTCTGTTGTAAGAAACTTACAGAAATCTGATGATCATATTTGTGCAATATTTGCACAAGATCTGCACGCTACTTCTATTAAAAGAATCTTATGTCATTCTGCTGAAAAACTTTGCTAGACCGTTTACAGACTGCAGTTCCGGGAAGAATCTGCTTCAAGTTAGCTCAATATTTGTACCAAGTTTCTGCAAACAGTACTTGTTTATATACAAGTACAGTGCACGAATATTAAAGCAGTCGGCTAGCAATCTGTCAGCATGGCTCTTTGGAAATAATCTTCAGCACATCTGACACAATTCTACTGCAATTAACTGCACGCAGATTCTGTCCTGCAGAAAATTGCAGAAAATGCTACTAGGGTGATAGTATTTCTATATGTGTTATAAACATAAATACATTTCTGGCATTTTATAAACCACTTTTTAAACGTATAAAATACGTTCCGTATTATATATACGTAATAAGAACAATTATTATAAATGTGAATTGCACTAACGTATAAAAACCATTTTACCTATATACATATCTGCCACATACCTATATCTGTTTTATACCATACTTGCGTTTAATAAACGTATATAAAACGATCAAGTTCTTATTAGGCTTATTGTGAATAGTCGACTAAAAATCATATATATATATATATTTTTTTTTTTTTTTGACGTGGCAGTTTTATCTGCCTCGCCACTTCGTCTTCCGCCTAAGCGTAGCGCGAGGAGGCGCGTACGACCGGGTCGGGCACTCAGCGAGAGAGCGAAATCTCCGGCGGGACTGCGGAGCGTCTTATTTTATTTACACATTCGCGGCTTATTTTATGTAACCGTGGGCACCTCGACAAACGCCGCTTAAGAACCAGCAGCGTCGAGAGAGACCGCGACCGGAAAAGGAGAGGGCGATCGTCCAGGGCCGGCGCACAGGAAATCGCCGACGGAGAGGAGGAGACAAGACGTGGCGACAGATAAGCGCCACGCAAAAGAGGTTCGCCAGTGGCATGGCTGATGGGCAGGCTGGGGCGGACGAACGGCCAGGACGAGGGCCGTCGAATCCCGGCTGTCCATCGAGGAGGGTAGCGGCAAGGAATCGTCGCAGAAAAATTCTGCGGCTGTCGGCCGCGAGGACGACGAGAGCGACGAGGATGTCGGATATCGACGGGGACCGCACGACACCTGCGGAGACCCGACACTGTGCTACCGTGACGTCACGGCTAGATAAGGGCGGCCGCTGATAGGCTGCGCCGCTAGGGGCAAGGATATCGCGCACTCTGTGGGAGGGGTAGAGCCCATCGATCGCGCATCGAGCGCGATCTTCTCGGCTTTTGCGTGCGACCCGGCGATCCCTGCTGTGCGAAGCGTGAGCGAGCGTGCGAGATATCGGCTGGAGATATCGGGAGCGGCTATCGTCGAGTGTGCCAGGCCCGGACAAGCCCCGCGGATCGAGGAGCGGAGGAAGAACCGTGCTGAAGTCGAGGTGACCCGTCTAACCGCTGTGTAAAGCCACGAGCTGTCGGTGTCGACTGGCTCGCGTTCTGAGGTGGAGCCATTAGGTTAGTGTGCGAGTGCGTCCACCGCGTGGTAATTGAACGCATCTTGCTTCTTAGTATTTGGCTGGCTCTCCACCTCAAGACCGAGACCTCGTCAAGGCACCCAGCTGTCGGCTGCCGTGTGTGTTTTGGCGGTCCCGCCGTAGAAGTTCACGGACGACCAGCTTCCCGAGAAGCCGCAAAGCCCTCGCACACGTGCGCGAGACGTGTTACGGCCGCGATCGCACGGCCGCCCGAGCTATCGGTGCGTTGTTGCAGCGTGCGTGTTATATTAATTTTGCAGTGCGGTTCCGGCGACTGCGTTGTCGCCGGCGCGAATCTTTTAATGTCCGCACTTTTGTCTCAGAATTACGTGGCTCGCCTTAGCGGAGACTCTGCGTTCGTGTTCTTGCCGT
Source organism: Solenopsis invicta (assembly GCF_016802725.1). Lineage (NCBI taxonomy): Eukaryota > Metazoa > Arthropoda > Insecta > Hymenoptera > Formicidae > Solenopsis > Solenopsis invicta. Next base: position 25,119,083 of record NC_052665.1, read on the forward strand.
GCCGGTCAGAGTGCGCGTGATTGGCTGCCGCGCTTCGCGCGGGACCAGTCGTCGTGATCGGCGCGTGTAGCGTAATTATGGTCTGAGTTGCAATAATTCCCGCGTCCGTCTTACTAATTTCTTTTTGTCAACTCCTTATCTCTTTGCCTTTCTTTCTTACGCTAACCGCTTTTTTTTCCCTTATTTTATTGTATGCCGTCTCTATTATGCACAGCAATATATGTGATCTCTATCTGTTATATTGGCCTGATTTTACTTAATTCTTCGCCTACCCGTTGCCTCCCGTAAAAAAGCCGCTTCGTCCCTGTCTCCGCTTCCCACCCTCTACCGGTTAGAGGAGCTAGCCGGCCGCGTGCGAGCGACGGTTTCGCGTTTCGGCATGACGCATTCTCGCGTATTGTGAATCTGTCTTTAGAGTGGAAAAGTGAACCCGGAGACGCGACCGGTATCATCGCGTCTGGCGCCCAATCTCGCGATTTGGTGCGAGCGTTTGGTGTTTCTCGGTTCGCTCGTCGCTCCCGCGCGTGTTTCGCGAGTTATTCCGGTTCACTTTTCCACTCTAAACACGGATTCACAACACGCGAGAATGCGTCATGCCGAAACGCGAAGTCGTCGCTCGCACGCGGCCAGCTAGCTCCTCTAACCGGTAGAGGGGCGGGATAGCGGAGACAGGGACGAAGCGGCTCTCTTACAGGAGGCAACGTTTAGGCGAGAAATTAAGTAAAATCGGGCCGATGTAACAGATAGAGATCACATATATTGCAGTGCATAATAGAGACGGCGTACAATAGAACAAGAAAAGAAAACAAATAGCGGTTAACGTAAGACGGAAAGACAAAGTTGGCAACAGGAATTAATAAGCCGGACGCGGGAATTATCTCAGCTCACACCGTAATTACGCCACACGCGCCGATCACGACGACTGGCTCCGCGCGACGCACGGCAGCCAATCACGCGTTCTCTGGACGGCGCGGCAAGTACGTGAACGCCGAGCCTTCGCTAAGGCGAATCCAGCAATTCCGAGACAAAGTACGCTCCGCAAAAAGAGTCGCGCCGGCGACACGCAGTCGCCTAATCCGCACTACAAAATTAATAGAACACGCGCGATACACCCATTCATCGATATCTCGGGCGGCCGTATGATCACGGCCGCAACACGACTCACGCACGTGCGCGAAGGCTTTGCGGCTTCCCGGGAAGCCGGTCGTTCGCGAGCTTCTACGGCGGGATGGCTCAAACACACGCGGCAGCCGACATCTGGGTGCCTCGACGAGGTCTCGGTCTTGAGATGGAGAGCCAGCCAAATACTAAGAAGCAAGATGAGTTCAATTGCCACGCGGTGGACGCACTCGCACACTAACCTAATGGCTCCACCTCAGAACGCGAGCCGGTCGACACCGACAGCTCGTGGCTTTACACAGCGGTTAGACCGATCACCTCAACTTCAGCACGGTTCTTCCTCCGCTCCTCGATCCGCGGGGCTTGTCCGGGCCTGGCACACTCTACGATAGCCACTCCCGATATCTCCAGCCGATATCTCGCACGCTCGCTCACGCTTCGCACAGCAGGGATCGCCGGGTCGCACGCAAAAGCCGAGGGGATCGCGCTCGATGCGCGATCGATGGGCGCTACCCCTCCCACAGGGTGAGCGATATCCTTGCACCTAGCGGCGCTGCCTATCAGCGGCCGCCCTTATCTAGCCGTGACGTCACGGTAGCACAGTGTCGGGTCTCCGCAGGTGTTGTGCGGTCCCCGTCGGCATCCGACATCCTCGTCACTCTCGTCGTCCTCGCGGCCGACAGCCGCAGAATTTCCCTGTGACGATTCCTTGCCGCTACCCTCCTCGATAGACATCCGACATTCGACGGCCCTCGTCCTGGCCGTTCGTCCGCCTTAGCCTGCCCATCAGCCACGCCACTGGCGAACCTCTTTTGCGTTTATCGGTCGCCACGTCTTGTCTCGTCCTCCTCTCCGTCGGCGGTTTCCTGTGCGCGGCCCTGGACAATCGCCCTCTCCTTTTCCTGTCGCGGTCCGTCTCACTCGCCGCTGCTGGTCCTTAGGCGACGTTTGTCGAAGTGCCCACGGTTACATGAAATAAGCCGCGAATGAGTAAATAAAATATTACGCTCCGCAGTCCCGCCGGAGGTTTCGCTCTCTCGCTGACTGCCCGGTTGTACGCGCCTCCTCGCGCTACGCTTAGGCGGAGGACGAAGTGGCGAGGTAGATAAAACTGCCACGTCACAACCCCCCCATGCCAAGCGGGACCGTGCCGGTCCGGGTGCCCCTCTGCAACCACGAGCCACCGAGGAAGGCGCCTCAAAGCGACCGAAATCTCCAGGCTGTCGGCTGCGATATCACCAGAAAAAAAATCAGACGGCACAACACAAGAAAAAATTACCGATTCGCAAAGAAAAGAAAATTGTCAACCGACAACATGGTCCAGACGACCATACCAGAAAAAAAATCGTAACGGTTAGGACGCGGCCGGGGAAACATGGTCATTCTATGGCTATTCGCTCTTTCATCTCGCGGTCCCGCCGTTTCCGGTCCCGGACGATCGGCTCCAACGCGCCTCTACGTCTATCGGGCGCTTTCGCGTCGGCGATCGGATGGGATAGGAGGAACGGAGACGGAGCAGGGCGCATTTACACCAAAACCAAAGACAGTAACATATACAAAATAGGCGTTTATTAGCGAATACCTCACCAATCGACAAAAAAACAAAAACAAACAACAACAAAAAACTATATCCATTTGTGTCCGGGCGGCCGATAGCAGCGGCTAGGGAAAAGAAGTGTTCGGACTGGCTTTCCCCCAAACAAAAAATAACAAAAATGTGGCTCTAGCGCAAATGAAAGGAAAAAAAATATTTGTGACCAGGTTAGCCCAAGCTTCCCCCGACAGCAGAAGACACGAGAAGACAGGGCAGACGCCTGCGCCTCCATCCTCCTAGGCATCCAAAGGCTCATGGTACCGCTTGAGGTCTTTCACGTGGACCTTGCCAAATATCTCCCCCGTCAGATCAGCCAACTCGTAGACTACTGTTGAGAGAATTCTTCGAATGATGAACGTGCCATGGAACTTTTTGGCCAGTTTCGCTGAGAAGTGTTGTGCGCCTGCCGATAACACGTGGTACCTTTTGAGTACCTGTTCGCCTACGTTAAATGTGACTTCGCGCCTGTGCCGATTATAGTACTTAGATTGCCGCTCTTGCGCGGCTTCCAAGTTTTCCGCGACCCACTCCCGTAACGCGTCCATCTTCCCCATATGTTCGCGCCACTCGACGGGGTGCGCTTCCTCCATCTCGACACCGACGTCGTCCTGCTCGCGATGCAAACCGACCGGTAGCGGTTCTCGGCCGTAATTAAGAAAGGCGGGGGTAGCTTGTAGAGACGTATGGTGTGCGGAATTGTACGCGAATCGAAACTCATTAATGTGGACGTCCCACTCGCGGTGATCTCGCTCTACAAACGCAGTGATCATCGTCTTTAGGACGCGATTTACCCGCTCCTCCGGGTTTGCCTGGTGATAAGGTGGCACCGTCGTATGATATAGCCCAAACCGGTCCGACATCGCACGCAAGTCTCTATTCAGGAACTCCGTTCCGTTGTCCGTCAGCAATACACGCGGCGCGCCCCAACGGAAAATCACCATCTCCTCAATTGCCTCTCTAATCCGTCGACCGGTAGCCTTACGAAGTGGACAGCACTTTATCCACTTCGTAAATAAGTCCTGCATTACGAGTAAGTAGGCGTGACCGGACTTACTCGTCGGCAACGGTCCCATAATGTCCGCGGCAACCACTGTCCACGGCGACTCGATCACGCGCTGCCCCATCAATCCTGCCGGTACGTCTTGTTCCACCTTTACTCTCTGACATACGCCGCAATGTTTAACGTAAGTCGCGATATTCCTTAGCATGCGCGGCCAGTGATATCTCGTCGCGATACGCTGATAGGTCTGCTCGACCCCCAAATGACCGGCATGCGGTGGATCGAGATTCTCTCTAATTACTGCACAGCGCGCTTCTCGCGGCAACACGCGTTTCCACCTATCGCGATCCTCCACGACCTCCGCCATCAAGCGCGACTTTCTAAAATACATCCCGTCGTTGTGCATTCGCCATTCCGGGTAACGTCGCGGGTGGCGTGCTATCTCCTCGACCTTCGAGTTGTACCACGCGTCATTCGTCACGACCGCAGCGCAAAAATCCGTTTCTTCGCCTTCGTACAGTCTCGAAAGTGCATCCGGCACGTGATGCATCGCACCTTTTCTATGCTCTATCACGTAATCATATTCGAGGAGCTCGTGTGCCCACCGCGCCAGACGACCCGTCGGGTTTTTTAAATTGTGTAGCCACCTGAGGCTACTATGCTCCGTTATAATTGTAAACCGATGTCCTTCTAGATAGGGACGAAACTTTTTGACAGCCCACACGATAGCCAGACATTCCAACTCCGTGGTGGAATATTTTCTTTCCGCTTTCGATAACGCGCGGTCTGCGTAGGCAATTACATGTTCCGCGTCCCCATTTTTCTGCGCTAACACCGCGCCTAACCCTACGGAACTTGCATCGGTTTGCAGTAAAAGTGGTAAATCAAAGTCCGGACACGATAGCGTGGGTGGGGAGGTCAAACAAAATTTAATTGACTCAAAAGCTTGCTTTTGAGTCTCCCTCCACACCCAAGAGCGATTCTTCTTCAGAAGACTCGTAAGCGGTTCCATCCGCGTCGCGCATTGCGCTACAAATCGCCTTTATCAAGACGCCATTCCGATGAACCGATGCAGTTGTTTAACGTTTCGCGGCGGAGGGTACTGCACGATAGCGGCGGTCTTCTCTGGATCGACCGTCACCCCTTCCTTTTGCAACGAGAAAACCAAGATATTTCACTTGGGATCGACAGAATTTACTTTTCTCCCGGTTGATCGTGAGCCCCGCGTCTCTAATATGCGCAAATACTTTGCCCAACCACGTAAGATGTTCCCCGAAAGTCCGTGTCACAACAACGATATTATCGAGGTACGCGAATTCATGCGGTTCCATCTCCGGACCTATTAAACGATCTAGAAGCCTTTGAAACGTTGCGGCCGCTCCCGTTAGGCCATACGGCATCCGCGTAAATTGAAAGAGTCCTTTGCTCGGTACCGTAAACGCGGTGTATTCTTTACTACTTTTCTCTAACGGGATCTGCAAGTAAGCCTGGCTAAGGTCGATGGTGGAAATGTAACCGGCTGGCCGAAGTTTATCCAAAATCGCATTCATGTACGGCAGGGGGTACGCGTCCTTTTTTGATATCTCGTTTAACCGGCGAAAGTCTAAGCAAAAGCGATACGTGTTGTTCGGTTTCTTGATCATTACGATGGGTGTCGACCACGAGCTATTCGAGGGTTCGATTATACCGGACTCAATCATTGAATCGACCTCGGCATAGATCGCTTCCTGTACCCTTGGCGACACCGGGTAATAACGCTGTTTAATAGGCGCGTGCCCCCCGACATCTATACGGTGTTCCGTTAGCGACGTCGCTCCGAGTTTCGCGGGAACGTCCGATATCTCCGACGCTAAAAATTCCGATAACCGCGCGCTCTCCTCAGCCGACAGCTCCCTTAATCCGACCTGTAGCGTTGCGCGTTCGCGAGCAGTAGGCGTCACCCCCTCTCTTGGTGGGGGCGCCACGATATCGGCCGCTTCGTTAGGCGTCGAATCCCGCAAGCTTCCCCCCTGCTCGGTGGGGTCTTCCCCCGACCCATGCTCGGGCCCAGTATCTCCTTGCGCGAGCGCTGCCGACAGCGAGCTCGTGGTCTCGATTTCCAGGGGATATTGTCGCGTAATGTCATCCGCGAATCCCCAGGTACTTCTCGCAAAATTAACCATAACACCGAAGGCTGTCAAAAAGTCCATACCTAATATACACGGTAACGCTAACGTTCGCAACGCGTACGCGCTCAAAGTACGCGTGCGGTTTTCAATTTCGAGAGGCACCTCGACCTCCCCCCTCACCCGCGTCGTCTGGCTGGTCGCAGTTGTCACGCGGCGGTCCCTAGCCTGACGAAACCGATATCCCAACGATTGCACTAATTCAATAGCGGCCGGACCTAAAAACGTACGACTCGACCCGGAATCCAACAGAGCGCGAAGCTCATTCCCCGATATCTTAACACGAATAAAGGAGAGGTATGATTCCCTCGCCCCGAACGAATTACAAACGAAATCTGCGCGTACCGGTATCACGACATTATTGGGGGATGCATTGCCAGGAGTCGCGTTTTCCCCCTCCGCTGACTCCCTTAGGCGTTTCCCGCACAATCTGGGCACGTACGCAACGTCACTCCCGCCTTGCCGCATCGATAGCAATGAGTGCGCGGAGCGGATTTGCAGTCACGCGCAAAGTGGCCCGTCTGATCGCAATTCCAGCATTTGCCGGGATTGCTACGGGGTGGCGGTCGGAGGGCCTGACACGGCGGTGGTCGACGCGGACGCGGCGGTCGCAGCGTCACTGCGAGCCTTGGCTTTCTTCCCCCTCCCCGCGCATGACGCTCCTTCACTCTCATCTAGGCCCAATATCTCTAATGCCGCGAGAGTATCATTTAATTTTCCTCCTCGTCTCCCCTCTTTTGAAGGACGATAAGCTAGATCGGGAAATAATGATCGCTCCGGCGGTGGAGGTGCTTGATAACTTAAGGCTGCCCGACAAGAACTTTCCGCTCGCGCCGCCAATAACTCGAGTGAATCTAAATCGGTGACCGAATCGCGCGGCACCATGGTCTGCAAGCGCGGCAACATGTGGCGGTGTGCGTACCCGATCTTCTCCTCCTGACTCTATGGGGGTGAGAGACGGTCAAAAAGCGCATTCAGACACGTCAGATAGTCCACGACCGTTCCGCGCTCGCCCTGGGTACGTCGCATTATTTCGTCCCGCAAGGCGAACTGGAAGTTGGGATCCCCGAATCGCGCACGCCACGCCGCCTTGAACGTACCCCACGTCATCAATTTCGCGCGCTTAGCACGGAACCAATGAAGCGCGACACCCGATAGGAAGAACGGTAGGCACCGCAATATGTCCGCATCGTCGACCGGTATCAACTCGCGGCCCTCCTCAATCCGTAATAAAAAGGTTTCCGCGTCCTCCCCCCGCGCGCCGGAAAACTTTAAATTCCAACGCCGCATGATATTGTAAGCGGCGGCCGCGTCATTCGATCCCGGTGGTCGACGTCCCCTGCCACCCCCGGACGCGTGCACGCTCGCCAAAGGCCTCATCGCGGCCTTGAAGGGACTGTCCGGTCGCGGAACCTCCCCCTCGGGGAGATTTAATTGTCCGAAATCCGGTAACCCTTGTGCGACGTCCGCGCCAACGAACGATTCGCCTACGCGCGTCGTCCGCATGTGGCGCAACAATCTTAACGCGAGCGCGGATTGAGAACCCTCGATCGAGAGCCCCTGCTCCTCAAGCGCAGCAATTTATTGTTCGAGGGTGGCGGTAAAAGTCCACTCGTCGTCGTACTTAGTCGAACTCATTTTCAAGCGATGTTATCCCCCCGCACGACCGACTGATTTCCACGCGCGCAATTGTGCGGCGATATCTCATGAAACGATAACGATAGCCGAAGCAAAAATAAGCGGTCACTCAAAGCGTATTCTAAGATTCCAAAATATTTGCGACACTCGAACGCGCAAACACGGCACGACACTTCGACAGCACGCCCTCCCCCTAAAATCCTCGGCGTGTTTACTTCTACGCCAAGCACTATAATCGGCACTGAGCAGCAAATTCCACCGTCGCGAAATAATATTTGCGAACATTCAATGATCAAACATGACGAAATGTTCGCGGCACTGTCTGCCGATACCAAGTCACAGAATCCTAAATAATAAATTCAATCGCAAGTTCACAGAACTGTTACTCACACTAGGGGAAGCAATGTGCCCAGGCAACAATCAAGACGGTACCAAACGCATAGTGGCATTAGCAAAAAAATTGGTTAATATGGTCTAGAGAAATTTTGATACTGTTTGTTAAAGGTTAGCCGTGTTAAATGATTGAAAGCGGAACATGGCTTGCAGTACGTTATTAAAATTCCAGCGAGAACAGGAAAGTGCAAAAACTCATACAGGACGCACACAACACTTGCTCAGGAAAAACAACAACAACAAAAAAATTATCTCACACTCACTGCAGAACTCCTCGCCGGCACGTGTCTCCGCAGCTAATCCACGCAAAAAAAAAATTCTCAATTGCTACGTCCGTGTCTCGCAGAGACCGTAAAAGAGAAATTCTTACTGGCGCGCCCCACGTTGGGCGCCAAATTTTGTCACGTACTTTTCCTGACGCCGGAGAGCAACGGCGAAATACGCGATCAAACAACGGAATAACTCGCGAAACACGCGCGGGAGCGACGAGCAAACCGCGAAACACCAAACGCTCGCACCAAATCGCGAGATTGGGCGCCAGACGCGATGATACCGGTCGCGTCTCCGGGTTCACTTTTCCACTCTAAACACGGATTCACAACACGCGAGAATGCGTCATGCCGAAAAGCGAAATCGTTGCTCGCACGCGGCAGGCTAGCTCCGCTAACCGGTAGAGGGGCGGGGTAGCGGAGACAGGGACGAAGCGGCTCTCTTACGGGAGGCAACGGGTAGGCGAGAAATTAAGTAAAATCGGGCCGATGTAACAGATAGAGATCACATATATTGCAGTGCATAATAGAGACGGCGTACAATAGAACAAGAAAAGAAAACAAATAGCGGTTAACGTAAGACGGAAAGACAAAGCTGGCAACAGGAATTAATAAGCCGGACGCGGGAAGTATCTCAGCTCACACCGTAATTACGCCACACGCGCCGATCACGACGACTGGCTCCGCGCGACGCACGGCAGCCAATCACGCGCGCTCTAGACGGCGCGGCAAGTACGTGAACGCTAGAGTCCCTAGAAGTAGAGAGTCTGGACATCTCGGGGTTCCACGTGATTGGATACACGTGATTGTGCACCTAAAATGGCAGCACCAATACGGATCCCTATTTAATCCTCTTTAGACAATGCGATAACAGCATACAACACGTTTGAGTGCACACAACGATAAACATACACACACACATAAAGCTCACGTACATACACTGACATAATCATCACCGACATTTTAGGAACAGATGTCCAGACTCTCTACTTCTAGGGACTCTAGTGAACGCCGAGCCTCCGCTAAGGCGAATCCAGCAATTCCGAGACAAAGTACGCTCCGCAAAAAGAGTCGCACCGGCGACACGCAGTCGCCTAAACCGCACTACAAAATTAATAGAACACGCGCGATACACCTAGTCACCGATATCTCGGGCGGCCGTATGATCACGGCCGCAACATGACTCACGCACGTGCGCGAGGGCTTTGCGGCTTCCCGGGAAGCCGGTCGTTCGCGAGCTTCTACGGCGGGACGGCTCAAACACACGCGGCAGCCGACAGCTGGGTGCCTCGACGAGGTCTCGGGCTTGAGGTGGAGAGCCAGCCAAACACTAAGAAGCAAGGTGCGTTCAATCGCCACGCGGCGGACGCACTCGCACACTAACCTAATGGCTCCACCTCAGAACGCGAGTCGGTCGACACCGACAACTCGTGGCTTTACACAGCGGTTAGACGGGTCACCTCGACTTCAGCACGGTTCTTCCTCCGCTCCTCGATCCGCGGGGCTGGTCCGGGCCTGACACACTCTACGATAGCCGCTCCCGATATCTCCAGCCGATATCTCGCACGCTCGCTCACGCTTCGCACAGCAGGGATCGCCGGGTCGCACGCAAAAGCCGAGAGGATCGCGCTCGATGTGCGATCGATGGGCGCTACCCCTCCCACAGGGTGCGCGATATCCTTCCGCCTAGCGGCGCGGCCTATCAGCGGCCGCCCTTATGTAGCCGTGACGTCATGGCAGCGCAGTGTCGGGTCTCCGCAAGTGTCGTGCGGTCCCCGTCGGCATCCGACATCCTCGTCGCTCTCGTCGTCCTCGCGGCCGACAGCCGCAGAATTTCCCTGCGACGATTCCTTGCCGCTACCCTCCTCGATGGACAGTCGGCATTCGACGGCCCTTGTCCTGGCCGTTCGTCCGCCCCAGCTTGCCCATCAGCCACTGGCGAACCTCTTTTGCGTGGCGCTTATCGGACGCCGCGTCTAGTCTCGTCCTCCTCTCCGTCGGCGGTTTCCTGTGCGCCGGCCCTAGACGATCGTCCTCTCCTTTTCCTGTCGCAGTCCGTCTCCCTCGCCGCTGCTGGTCCTTAGGCGACGTTTTTCGAAGTGCCTGCGGTTACATGAAATAAGCCGCGAATGAGTAAATAAAATAATACGCTCCGCAGTCCCGCCGGAGATTTCGCTCTCTCACTGAGTGCCCGGCCCGGTCGCCTCCTCGCGCTACGCTTAGGCGGAGGACGAAGTGGCGAGGCAGATAAAACTGCCACGTCACAATATATATATTAACTATTAAAAATAGTATGCTGGTGATTATTGAAAATAATCTGATTAATGGAATCGATAATCTGTTAATCGATAAGAGAACTATTGGGGAGTGATTATTGCAAACAATCTGATTTGGAATTAAGAATCATTACAGTTAAAAACTATTGAGCATTGGCTATTGCAAATAACCTGATTATAAAATCAATAATCATTCCATAAAAGAACTATTGGGGAATGATTATTGCAAATAATCTTATTATAAAATCAACAATCACTCATTCAAAAACTATTAGTTTAGCCAATTTCGGTGTTATCTCGAATATATCAAGATACATCTGATAAGCGTTGCTATGTATCAGACAATTGCAAGCGATCAACGGCTGTAAAATTCAGATTTAATAAAATTGTGTAGCTAAACAGACACATAATAAATATTCTTACGTTTTTCCTATATTTTATTCAGAAGTGGGATAAGAGCTTACGCGCCGACGAGATTTAAGCCCGCATTACGTTTATATACGTTTACGTTTAAAGTCGCGCTCGTGAGTAATCATTAGTGATGGAAAGTGAAAAGTTTACGGTCTCACAACTTAAGGAAGTTCTACGGCAGCTTGGTCTTCCGCTTAAAGGTAACAAGCAAGAATTGCTGAAAAGACTCTACGAATATGATCCTGCGGGGACGTGGCAGCTGATAGCTAAAAATATTCCTGCGGAAGGAATATCAGCAACGTCGACGAAAATGGATGGCATAGCAACGCAACAACAAGACGAGGAAAATTTAGAGACCCGGACGGAAGAAGAAACGTTACGAGAAAGGGAGTTTGAAATTATGAGACGAGAACGAGACCTTATGAGGCGAGAATTAGAAATTTTGCGTCTGGATAGAGAAGATACTAAAAACCCGCAACCCTTAGCGTCGCCTTCTATGATCGTGAGTCAAGGCTCGATGACGTGTCCGCAGCCGCAGCCTAAAGCCTTAAGTGAGCTTTTAAGCGAATTTTCAGGCTCTGAGTATACATTTCCCATTTGGAAAAGACAATTTGATTTGATCCGAGCGACGTATCAACTTAATGACGGAACGGCGCAAATTCTTATTGGAATGCGTCTAAAAGAGAAGGCGATGCGATGGTTTCACTCAAAACCAGAGCACTTGGAGATACCGGTGAATGAGCTGATCGAAGAAATGCAGAATTTGTTTGACCATCGTCCCTTGAAAATGGAGTTACGAAAGCGTTTTGAGAAAAGAATCTGGCGCTACGACAAGACCTTCAGCGATTATTTTTATGAGAAAACAATTTTGGCGAATAAAATCTCTGTCAATGAAGACGAGCTCACCGATTTCATAATTGACGGAATTCCGGACAAGATTATACGTAACCAAGCGCGTATTCAAAGATTTAAGAAGAAGGAAGATCTACTTAAAGCGTTCGAGAAAATCACAAATCGTGCGTCACACAAAAGTTTTGCACAGAACAGTAGCAACACCCCTGTGAATAGAAATGAGAGCAGGCGCATAACAAAGTCTTCAACGTCGAGTCAGGAAGCAGCTGGAGGCAGCAAGGAAGGCAAGTGTTTCAACTGCAATCAAACGGGATACATCCCAAAAATTGTGAGAAGCCGAAAAGAGAAAGAGGATCTTGCTTCGAGTGCGGAGCAACTGACCACAAGCTACGAGACTGCCCGCACAAAAAAAAACAACGGCAGGATTTAGAGCACGGGCACAGGCGGAAGCGACGTCGCAGATCTCCAACCTCGAGGAACAAAAGCAAAGCGACAACGAATTCGTCGATATCATCAAATTTGAAATAAGTGAAAACAGGTTGGAGTACAGCCGAAAATGTAATTCGCAATTAGATACTGCAAGTCCAATAAGCTTTGTGAAATCAAAACTAGTTCCGTTAGATTTAGTTTCTAATATTTCGGACGGTCGATACAAGGGAATAAACGTGTCGGCGTTAGAGACATTTTTGAGACACATTTGGGACAGATTGAGGTAAATATTCTCGGAGAGAAGTTTAATGCAAATTAAGTGTTGTTACGAGTAGTTCCGGATAGCGTAATGAAATGTGACATGATACTTGGTAGAGATGCTATTAAATTGTTGGGCCTTACGTTGGTCCAACGAGAAGAGAAACGCGAAGACGCAATTTCAGAAATATTTAATATTGACGAGAGCGAATGGATAGGCGATGAGCTTGACAAATTAAATATAAGTCCCGGAATAACGAGTGAAACGCGAAATAGATTCATGAAGAATTTTTGTGAGGGATATGTACAGGCGGAAAAACCGACCGAACCTAAGCACAAAGCCGAAATTAAGCTGTTTGTAAAAGAAAAACAACCTTTTCATTTTAAATCTGCTAGAATGTTTTATGAAAAGAAAAGTCGGTTACGTGAAATGTTAGACGATTTGTTAGAAGGAAAAGTCATTCGTACGGGAAGTTCAAAATATACATCAAGAATAGTGCTAGTTAAAAAGAAAAATGGGAAAACGCGATTATGTGTCGACTATCAAACTTTAAATAAAATCACGACGAGAGACAATTACTCGCTTCTGGTGATCGAAGACTAAATTAACACGTTGCATGGTAAAAGATTTTTCACGTCCTTAGATTTTAAGGACGGTTTCCATCATGTTTTTGTAGCTAAAGATAGTATTAAATATACCGCGTTTATAACACCATTTGGACAATATGAATATTTAAAGATGCTTTTCGGGTTGAAAAATGCTCCCGCGAGATTTTAGCGTTACATAAACAAAGTTTTTAGCGATTTGATTAAGAGCGGGAACGTAATTGTTTATATGGACGATTTTCTGATAGCGACTGATACTTTAGAAAAACATTTTGAGATCCTTAACGTAGTTTTTCGAACTTGAACCCAAAATTGTCTTGCATTGCGTTTAGAAAAATGTCGGTTTTGTTACAAACAAATTAAATTTTTGGGTTATATTATTTCAAAAAAGGTATACGACCGAGCGAAAGCGGAATCGATGAAAAATTTTCCGACCCCCAAAAATATACACGACGTACAAAAGTTTCTCGGATTAAGTTCGTATTTTAGGAAATTTATTGAAAATTACGCGTCGATATCCGGACCTTTGTATGAGCTCTTGAAGAAGATTGCAATATTTGAGTTGGTCAACGACAGATTAATACGTTTGAAACGTTGAAAAGAAAATTAATAGAAGCTCCGATTTTATCAATTTATAGTTCTGATGATCCGACTGAGCTGCATTGCGATGCAAGCTCACAAAGATAAGGCGCGGTGCTTTTACAAAGAAAAACAAACGAACGTTTTTATCCGATCTTTTATTTTTCTAAAAGAACGACGCAAGTAGAGGCGCGTTATTATAGTTACGAGCTTGAGACTCTAGCGATCATTTACGTGTTAAAACGGTTCAGAATTTATCTGCAAGGCATACCATTCAAAATAGTCACGGATTGTATCGCTCTTGTTATGACTTTAAATAAAAAAGACATAAATCCACGAATCGCGGGGTGGACGTTAGAATTACAGAATTTTGATTATAATACCAAACATAGTCCTGGAAAAAGAATGTCGCATGTCGACGCGTTCAGTCGAACAAATAGCGTTTTGGTAGTTGAAGATAACACTTTTGAATTTAATTTAACGGTGTGTCAAGCGCAAGACACAAAGATTAAGGAATTAAGAACACGACTTGAAAGGGAGCAAGATGGTCTACTTGAAATGCGAAACGGAATCGTTTACAGAAAATGAAAAGACAAACTCATGTTTTATGTGCCTTACTCGATGGAGCAGGAATTATTACAAAAATATTATAATGAGTTTGGTCATTTCGGTGTAGATAAGACGTACGCGTTACTTCAGGAAAGTTACTGGTTTCCCGGGATGAAAGCAAACCCTGATAGCCACCTGTTTGTGTTGTTGCTGTAATGTTGCCGAAAACAAAGGGCATTAGTTTTCAGTAAATTTAGAACAAGATGTGTGTCTCATTTGCCTTTGGTTTGACATTATATGAATTCAGCACGTTTTGCTGCCAATATGCTGCGTATTTGCTGTCAACGGTTTATCGCTATACATCAAGAGCAACATAAGAGCAAGTTGCCAACAACATGTGCTGAGTCATAAATTTCAGCAAAAATTCAACATGTCGAAAATGGTTAAATATATGTTTTGTACTTTTTTTTTCAAATATACAAAAAATTTGTACAGATTCTGCTTAATCAGCGGCAGAAAGATCTGCTGCAAGGTTTATAACAATTTCCCTGATAGCCATGCACGTTTTGCAAAATCAGGCAACTTAATGTTGAGCATGAATTTTCGACTAGTTGCTATATATTTGCTAAAAACGTAACGCATAGTCGAGTGCGGCCACAGGCGTTATATCTAGGTGCCACCTCGACGGACACCCCAGCTCATACTTCCGTAAGCTTTTAGGACTTGCTTGTTGTAAGCTTGAGACAAATACTCGCTCTCATTCTTTTCAAACGTGACGTGTATGTGGAACATTGGTCCACATAAAATTTTATATTTTTATATGTAAATAACAATTTGTATTGTTATTTAATCTTGTACATAAATTAAATATTTAATTTAAATTTAATTCTTTTTAACGAAAAGTATACAAGAAATACTTTTTTGTAAACTAAACATTTATTACGTTTACATTAATGTATTCTGTTTTAATAAATCTATCTGGATTCCGATCTTATTTTCAATTGGTCTTAATACCGTATTTTTGGTGTAGAAATCTCGATCAATTCGGATTACTTTTTTTTAATTGGTTTTATCGCACATTTTTGGCAGGGTGGTGACAATTCAGCAGAAAGAAGAATTAACTTATTTATTTTTTTATATATTTGAAAATAAAGTACAAAACATATATTTAACCGTTTTTGACATGTTGTTGAATTTTTGCTGAAATTTATGACTTAGCACATGCTGTTGGCAACTTGCTCTTATGTTGCTCTTTATGTATAGCGATTAATCGTTGACAGCAAATACGCAGCATATTGATAGCAAAACGTGCTGAATTCATATGATGTCAAATCAAAGGCAAATGAGACACACACCTTGTTCTACATTTGCTGAAAACTAATGCCTTTTGTTTTCGGCAATATTATAGCAACAACATAGACAGGTGGCTATCAGGGCTGTTTCACAAAAAATTTTATATTTTTACATGTAAATAACAATTTCTATTGTTATTTAATCTTGTACATAAATTAAATGTTTAATTCAAATTTAATATTTTTTTAATTTTTTTTAACGAAAAGAATACAAGAAATATTTTTTTTGTAAACTAAACATTTATTATGTTTACATTATTGTATTCTGTTTTAATAAATCTATCTGGATTTCGATTTTATTTTCAATCGGTCTTAATACCGTATTTTCGGTGCAGAAATTCTGACCGATTCAGATTATTTTTTTTTATCGGTTTTAATTGCACATTTTCAGCAGGGTAGCTTCTAAAACGTCTCTTCTCAAATTAAAAAAATTTATTTGGAATTCTCGTAATACACAGCTATACTGTGAGCGGTCCGGAGAAGCTATCCGTTCGTACATTCCAGCATTTCTCAGAAAACAAGTTTTTGAATTATTTTATAATTTCGCCCACCCTAGTGCCAAAGTCACAGACCGCATAATTCGTCAGTGATATATTTGGCCTAATCTTCATCGCGACGTTGCAAAATTGGCACATAGTTCTTCATAGACTGTCAAAAATCTAAGATTTTTTGTCATGTCAAATAAATTCCTGCTCCTTTCATTGCTTCTAATGAACGTTTCGAGCATGTTCATTTAGACATTATTGGTCCTCTACCGCTTGTTAACGATTATAGATACTGCTTTACTCTAATAAATAGATTTTCTCGCTAGCCGGAAGTAATTGGCAATATTACGACCAATACAATAGCAAAAACTTTTTACGATCATAGGTTCACTCGCCGGTTCGGTGCGCCAAAAATTTTAACTACCGATCAAGACTCAATTTGAGTCTCAACTTTTCACAGATCTATTATCCTTAATAGATCGCAAGCGCATTCACACGACCACGTACAGTCGTGAGCTAAAAGGTTGCAACACATTTTTTTCGATTGTTTTTGGAATGCAGACTTGCTCATCGAACGGCGAACGTCATTGGTTCTTACCTGTGGATCCAACCAATTAAGCATCGAACCATTTAACTATCAAAGAAAATGTGTTGCAACCTTTTAGCTCACGATCGTACCATCCGCAATCGAATGGTATGATTGAACGATGGCACCGCTCATTAAAAGAGGCGTTAATCTGTCATAATACAAAGAATTGGGTTAACACCCTCCCAACCATTCTTCTTGGTCTGCAAATTCATATTCGTTTAGATACTCAGACTTCTCCAGTCAAATACGTGTATGACACAACGCTTTGAGTGCCCTGAGAATTTTTCCTTCAAGAAAATTTTATCTCAGATCCTTAGATCTTTATTAATGAATTTAGAGAGTATATGCACCAAATGTTAGAAACGCGATCGATATATCAGAGATCTGCAATTAATATTTTGTTTTTCACGAATAGAAGTCATTTTGTTGGAAACAGAATAAGCAACAGTTGCTCTCCGTTTGCTTTGAATCTGCTGATATAAAATGTCTCAAATCTGCTCTCATGTTGTTGAATATGTAGGACTATGCGTTACGTTTTCAGCAAATACACAGCAACTAGTCGAAAATTCATGCTCAGCATTAAGTTGCCTGATTTTGCAAAACATGCATGGCTATCAAGGAAAGAATAAAGCCGAATCCAAGGAAATTGCAATAGCTGCTGGACTTCTTTCTACGAAAGAGGATAAATACTCCTGTATATATTCTGCAGTCAGAATCGCGATAGTGCTTCATGCACAAAAGCGAAGAGAATATCTCACGAGGAGAAATCTTAAATAATAAAAGACAAAAAACGCTTAATTATCACTGTCTGAAAACGGGTCATAGTTATAAATTCTGCCGTTACAAGGAAAAATGCAAATGGTGCGGTAAAAAACACGTATTAATTATGTGTCGCAACGTAACATCAAATATATCCCAAGAAATTAGTCAAAAAAAGAGCCAGTTAAAATACAAGAGTAGCCTAACCTTGCTAGTATCTCATTGTCTTGTAAAGTATTTTTACAAACACTGCAAGTCAAATTAATTAATCAAGGAAAAGAATGAGTGGTTCAAGCTGTTATCGACACAGGCTTACATCGGTCATACATATTGGAGCAGCATGCCACACAATTAGGTTACAACGTTGTAGGTGAACAGCAAGTTGTTCGTATGTTGTTTGGCGGCTCAAAATCCAAACCACAGCTACACAAGGGATACAAAATTTCCGTACAAAGTCTAGACAATTCATACTCCTGTAACTTTGTAGCTCTCAATCAAGACATCATATGTCAAAATGTTCCATCTGTAAGTAAAAGACCTTGGCTTCAAGAATTGCAACAAAAAGGGATAAAACTTACTGACATTAATAACAATGAACCAATAGTTATTTTGATGGGAGCAGATATCGCAGGAAAATTACTAACCGGT
Organism: Solenopsis invicta; assembly: GCF_016802725.1. Taxonomy (NCBI): domain Eukaryota; kingdom Metazoa; phylum Arthropoda; class Insecta; order Hymenoptera; family Formicidae; genus Solenopsis; species Solenopsis invicta. Next base: position 25,137,054 of record NC_052665.1, read on the forward strand.
AAGAACAAAGAACTGGGGAGGTACCGATAGCGCACAGTACTATTGCACACAAGCCACTCATAACCACTCATAGCGCTTGAACAGAAGAATATCACTAGGCACCAGCCGCTGTGATTGGCTGTGTGCAATAGTACTGTGCGCTATCGGTACCTTCCCGAAAGAACTCAAGTGCGGGACCGTCGCCATTGAAACCTTACTCGGTTAAACTAATGGGAAAAATGAATGTTCAAACTACACGAAGAGAAGATTCTACGCTCATGGTTGTCTCTATGTTTACCTTAGAAGCGGATGTTGCCGACCTATGGAAATTAGATTTGTTAGGCATTACGGATCCAATCATGAAGAAAACTAAGGAAGCACATCAAGAGGAAGTAAAAGAACATTTTCGACAAACTATCAAGCTAAATGAAGAACAACGTTACGAAGTGTTACTTCCTTAAAAGGAGGATCATCCGCCATTGGCAAACAATCATGATGCAGTAAAACGGCTAAAATTTATGTTTAAAAAACTTCGTACGGAGGGTCTTTACAATCACTATCAAAAGGTATTCAACGAATGGTTAGCTGAAGGTATTATTGAAAAAATACCAGCCAAAGAGGTAAAGCATAACGGTTAGTATCTTCCACATAAATATGTACTTAAAGAAGGTAACACCACAAGAATAAGGCCAGTATTTGACGCTTCAGCTGCTGATAACGAAGGACTGTCACTTAATATGTGTTTAGAGATAGGTCCTAATTTAATCAAATTAATTTCTAATATATTGTTGCGTTTCAGACAACGTAAGCTAGGAGTGGTTTCAGACAACGTAAGCTAGGAGTGGTTTCAGACAATTGTAAAGCCTTCTTGCAAGTCAGCATTTTGCCTGAAGATAGAGATGTTTTGCGCTTTCTCTGGTGGAAAGAGACGTGCCCAGGAGAAATAGAAGTATGTAGACATCAAAGAGTAGTTTTTGGCGTATTCAGTAGCCCATTTTTATTAGGAGGAACTATTGAGTATCACTTAGAGCGGACATTACAAGAAGCTACAACAGAAGAAGAAAGAAAAGTTATTCAACACTTACAAAAATCCTTTTATGTCGATAATTGTGTGACTAGCGTTAAATCGGAGAACGAATTACTCTTATTTAAAGAAAGAGCTATACAAGTTATGGTGAAAGGAAAATTTAAACTTCGAGGCTGGGAACACACTGGACAAAAAAAAGCAGAAATATCGGCATCTGTACTTGGATTACGAGGTGTGATCAAAAAGTAAAGTAACTTTTTGAATTTCGCGCGCTCTGTACCCTTACGGAAATGAACTATTGGAAAGGCAATAATCACTATTGACTTACAATAGTGATTATTCATTCTCTAATAGTGATTATGTAGCATCTAATGATTGGATTATTCGCAATAATCATTTCCTAATAGTTTTTGAATGAGTGATTGTTGATTTCATAATGAGATTACAATAATCATTTCCCAATAGTTTTTTTATGGAATGATTATTGATTTCATAATCAGGTTATTTGGAATAATCACCAGCACACTACTTTTATAGTTATTATTTAAATGATTATTAGTCAACTATTCACAATAAACCCAATAAGAACTGGATTGTTTTATACGTTTATTAAACGCAAGTATGGTATAATACAAGTATAGGTATGTGGCAGATATGTATATAGGTAAAACGGTTTTTATACGTTAGTGCAATATACGTTTATAATAATCGTTCTTATTACGTGTATATAATACGGAACGTATTTTGTACGTTGAAAAATGGTTTATAAAATGCCAGAAATGTATTTACGTTTATAACACGTATAAAAATACTATAAAATACTACAATATACTAATTAAACGTTTCTTAAATATGTTTATGATTTGTAAAAGGTGTCCCTATAAATAACGTATCAAAAATAGGATTTAATATCCAGGTATGATATACTTTTTAAATATGTAAATAAAAGTTTAAGCGTAAATTATATTTATACGTTTTTATTGCAGCAATATTTAAACGAATAATAAACGTATTTTATACACATTTGGTATAGCTAATTAAATGTTTATTATTAACGTATATTATTTATGAAATAAAAAACATTTATAAATCATTTCAGAAATACCAAATACGCTTAAAATCCAAGACATTCAATTATTAATAGTTATTTTACACGTAAAAACATATTACGGTGCTTTCAAGAATCGAGCAATTTGCTTTGGTTTTGAGTCTCAAACATAGACTTTGTACTATGTCTATGGTCTCAAAGCTTTTTCGCGACGCCAGTCTTCGCGCCTTCGAGGCTTGCGCGGCTTCCACTAGATGGCCATGCTGCGAGGGATTTTATCGTGAGTCGAGTGCGGCCACAGGCATTATATCTAGGCGCCACCGTGATCATCATTTTAAATCGCACTTCAGTGAAACTTTTGCGAACTAATTGTTGTAACCTCGAGACGAATTTTGCTTTTCTTTTTTTTCAAATGTGATGTGTATGTGATTCGCTGTTCCACATAATTATTCGTCAAATTTTATATTTTACATGTAAAAATAACAACTTGTATTGTTATTAAATTTTGTACATAAATGTTTAATTCAGATTTATTCTTTATTTAATTCTTTTGAACGAAAAAGAAGAAATTTTTTTTTTTTTTGAAACTATAATTTATTACGTTTAATTTATTGATTTATCAATACATATTTTATATGACTATATAAATTGTAGTGACTATTGGACTCAAATAATTTTTCAATAGTTCTGTGTAATAGTTCGTCCCAATAATCCGCGAAAAAACTATGACAAATAATCCAATAGTTTTATTAATAGCTTTACTAATAGTTACAATAGTCCATTTCCGTAAGGGTATACTATAATTTCAAAATTTTTCTTTTGTGTGTTGGTACACTCGTCACGATCATATGTTCACAGTTTTGACTATATAGCATGTGTTGTTTTTATGTGAGAGGCATAAAGGTTAGACTCGTGTTTGCGTGCTCGGCGATTTTTTGCTGTTGAAAATAATGGAGCAGAGAGTTTGTATTAATTTTTGTGTAAAAAATGATATTAAGTGTTCAAAAACTCTTGAAATGTTGACAGTGGCGTACGGTGAGTCAACTTTGAGCAAAAAAAATGTTTATAAATGGTATAAGTTATTCCAAGAGGGCCGAGAAAATGTTAACGATGAACCTCGCTCTGGACGCCCCAGCACGTCAAAAACCGACGAAAATGTTCAGGAAGTGAAAGAAATTGTGTTAAAAAATCGTCGAATCACGATTAGAGAAATAGCTGATGATCTTAACATATCGTTTGGCTCATGCCGATCAATTTTAACGGATATTTTGGGTATGACACGTGTGTCAGCGAAATTCGTTCCAAAACTGCTTAATTTTGATCAGAAGCAGCGTCGCATGAACATCGCCCAAGACATGTTGAACGACGTCAATGATGATCCTGATCTGCTCAAAAGGGTTATAACTGGTGACGAAACATGGGTATATGGTTATGACGTCGAAACCAAAGCCCAATCATCCCAGTGGAAGAGCCCAGGAGAGTCAAGACCGAAAAAGGCACGCCAAGTTCGTTCGAATGTGAAGGTTTTGCTCACAATTTTCTTTGTTTACCATGGCGTTGTGCATCAAGAATTCCTACCACAAGGTCGTACGGTAAACAAGGAGTATTACCTTGAGGTTATGCGGCGTTTGCGTGAATCAATAAGAAAAAAATGTCCAGAAGTGTGGAAAGAAAATTCATGGATTCTGCACCATGATAATGCACCTGCGCACACGTCGTTACTAGTGAGTACTTTTTTGGCCAAAAACAATACTATCATCATGCCTCAGCCACCGTATTCACCAGACTTGGCCCCCTGCGACTTTTTCCTCTTTCCAAAATTAAAAAGGCTTATGAAAGGACGAAGATTTGCGACGATTGAGGAGATTAAGGCTGCATCGCTGGAGGAGCTCAAGGCAATACCCAAAAGTGCATTTTAGAAATGTTTTGACGACTGGAAAAAGCGCTGGCACAAATGCATTGTATCAGAGGGGGATTATTTTGAAGGGGATAACATAATTTTTGATGAATAAATGAATATTTTTTTATAAAAATGAAAAGTCACCTTACTTTTTGATCACACCTCGTAAAATGGAACAAAGAAGAGGATACTTTAAGTTTAACTCCATCATTACTAGAATTACAAATCACTCCAAAGATCACAAAAAGAACAATTCTTTCAGCTGTACGAGTATTTGATCTTGTTGGCATAGCGTCTCCAGTATTTCTAAAAGCAAAATTGCTCTTACAAGAACTCTAGTTGCATAAAATTGATTGGGATACTGAAGTACCAGAGAATATTAAGAATGATTTCAACAAATGGCAACAACAGCTTTTTTGGTTGAAAGAGTTGCGAATCCCACGATGGGCCTTCAGACAAGATGATGAGGCTAAAAATTTATCCTTCCAAATATTTGTTGATGCAAGTCAAGAGGCTTATGCAGCTGTTTTATTTGCCCGTACGGAAGGAATGGAAGACGTGTATGTGCAGCTTATAGGAGCCAAGTCGAGAGTTGCACCCACAAGAAAAACAACGATTCCTTGGTTGGAATTGCTTGCTACAACCATTAGTGTTAGACTGTGGCATTCTATCAAAGACTCTATAGATGTGAAAGAAACAGATGTTACATTCTGGTCGGATTCCACAACAGTCCTAGCGTGGATAAAAAAAGATAAGCCGTGGAATGTTTTTATATCTAATCAAGTCAAAGAAATACAGCAAGTTATCAGACCCAGAAAAATGGTTTCATGTCCCGGGAAATCTGAATCCAACAGATCTCCCGTCGCGAGGATGCAAAGCCAAACATCTAATAAAATTGCAATGGTAGGAGGGCCCTTAATGGCTTAAATTACCCTTTTTTTTTTTTTTTTTGTTTACAGAAAGGAAATGCGTTACCGCATACCCCAGGCCCCGGGGGAGGCCTGGTGGTTATGTGGGGCTCTTCCCTGCCGACTAACGTGTCGACGGGGACATACCCACTAAAACCTCTCCGGGTGTCCTGCCCTGGTCCTTGACTGGGGGGGCTCCAGGAACGCGTGCAGCATACTTCCGGAGCCCCCCCGGACCGAGTCGGTCGAGGCCGACTCAGCACGCCGGGGGCACCCTGATGAGGGTTCCCCGGCAGGGCCGTGATACCAAGCCGGTCTCAGGTCGGGGGAGAGGGACACCAGCCCTCCCCCGCCTCTTCCCCTTGGAATGTTTACAGGAGGGTAAAGCCCGGGAGTCCGGCCCCCCGGCCGGACATCCCGGGCCCCTTCGCGCCTGATCTGTCAGGCGCGGCGGGCGTTTTCACCCACGTGAGGGGGGGAGGATTGCCTCCTCTCTCCCCCTCACCCCGGCGAGGCGCTTGCGGGGGAGCGATGGCGCGTTGTAACGCGCGGTCGCCCCCCCGGACCGTTAGGTCAGATCCGCCTCGCCGGGCTCAATGGCAGCACGGGGGGCCCTCCTCCCGCGGCTGCGCGTTCCGAAAGCCGGGCCGGCAGCCGCAGGGGAGGAGGGTCGCTCCCTTTCGTCATTTCCGCGGCGGTCGCCATCGTCCCTCTCCTCCAAGATGGTGGGGAGGGTGGGGGCGACCGCCACGGCTCTTCTGCCCCTCCGCCACCGTACAGCAGGGCCACTAGGGCCCGGAGGACGGGGGGCAGTTTTTCTTCGCCTAGGCGGCCGGGGCGGGAGCCAAGTTGGGTCATGGCTCTCGTCCCTGCCGCCCCTGCCACTGTTGGCGTTGCCAGGGGGCATTCGTCCCCCCGGCCGCCTCTCTCTCACCTTCTCGGCCTCCTCCTTCTGCAGCATTACTTGCTCGCAGAAGGAGGAGACCGCTTTCCAGGCACTCTCCCTGCCGACCATCTGACCAATGATGGCCGGCAGGGTGAGGTCATCTCCCACTTCGGCCCTCAGGACTCCGCGCAGCCCTTCCCACGCTGGACACTGTTCCAGCGTGTGCTGCGCAGAGTCCCGGGCGGCGCCACAGTGATGGCACCGTGTCGTCGGTTCCTTCCTTATCCTGCACAGGTACTCACCGAAGCAGCCATGCCCGATGAGCACCTGTGTCGTCCTGTAGGACAAGCCGCCAAACGGGCGGCCCACCCAATCGTCCAGGTGTGGTAGGACGGCCTCCAAGATCCGAGATCCGGCCGCCGGCGGGTTGTCAATGAGGCTCCTTTTCCATGCCCTCATCACCCGCCGACGGGCCCTCTCCCGTAGCAACGCAGCGGCCCTGGGGGTAACTACCCCCCCCTCGAGGCGGATGGCTTTTGCCCTGGCGTAAGTCCACGCCAGGGCATCGGCCGTATACTCCGCCGGGGGGAGCCCCGCCAGGGCCATGATTGCCGCGTTGGGAGCGGTGCTGAACGCGCGCGTGACTCTCCGTGCCAGCCGCCGCTGCACATCGTGCAACACCTTCTTAATGCGGCGGCTGGCCAGCGCCTCGCGGAACCACACCGGGGCTCCATACAGTGCCCCGGACATGACCGCGAGGGCATACGCGCGTCTAGCACCTACCCTCGGACCCCGGAGGTTGGGCATCAACCCGTTGAGGGCATCCACCCTCCTGCCCAACCGCTGGGCCTGCTGGTCAAAGTGACCAGCGAAAGTCCAGCGACCGTCCAGGTGCAACCCAAGATATTTCAGGGTTGCACCTACCTGAACACGGGTGTTGTCCACCAGGACGAAGGCCTGGGGCGGTACCCCGGAGGAGCCATCATGAAAAAAGATGGCCTCTGTCTTCTCCGGGGCCACCCTCAGGCCCAGGCCTTTAATGGCACCGACGACACAGGCCACAGCCCAGTCGCCACTCGCGACTGCTCTTCCCCAGGAGGTCCCCCCCGCTACTATGAACGTGTCGTCGGCGTAGCCTACGACATAGCAGCGGGGGGGAGAGCCGTGCGGAGCACTTTGTCATACGCGGCGTTCCATAGCAGGGGGCCCAACACGGACCCCTGCGGAACGCCACAGGACACGTCCCTCCGCTGCTGGAGTCCGTCTTTATCGCGGAACTCCAGCTCTCTCTCTCGGAAATAGTCCCGAACGATGGCGACGAGGTAGGGCGGCAAGCAAAAATGCTCACTCAGCGCCGCCACCACCTCGCCCCATGGGAGACTATTGAATGCGTTGGCGATATCCAAGGATATCGCCAACGCCACCATCCCGTCCCCCGTTAGGGACTCCGAGAGGGACCGGACTTGACGTATTGCGTCAATTGTCGATCGCGCCTCTCGGAACCCGTATTGTTCGGGGGACAGCTCAGGACCATTCCGAGCCATATGCCGGATGATGCGGTTAGCGATTATTCGCTCAAAAATCTTGCCCGCATCATCCAGCATACAGAGGGGCCTGTACGCGGAGGGACTCTCCGCGGGTCTGCCCTCCTTTTTAAGGACAAGCCGGGCCCTCTTCCACCTCCTGGGGAACGTACCTTCTCGGAGGCACTTCGTGTATATGGCACGAAGTGCCTCCCCTACGATGGGCGACGCCCGGGCCCAGATCTTGGCGTGAATGCCATCCGGCCCGGGCGCCTTCGCCTTCTTGCTTCTGATACGGGCAAAGGCCGCGACCATTTCGTGCCTGGACACCTCCAGTTCCTCCGACCATCCTGGGGGAGGGCCGGATTTTTTCGGGATGTCCCTCCCCCGGGTGGGGAACAGTGTGTTCACCACCCTTTGGAGCAACTGGGGGTCCAGCGTTTCCGAGACTGGAGGCGCCCATGGGCGAAGCCTTTTCATCACAATACGATAAGGCCTGCCCCACGGGTCGCGATCCAACTCGGAGATCATTTCCTCCCAGGTCGCGGCCTTAGCCCGAGCCACGGCGGTCCTCAGGGCCTTTCTGGCATCCCTGAGGACCGCCGCGGCATTGGTCAACGCTTCCTCCATGCCCCGATCGCCTGGCGCGCGTGTGCGCCCGCCTGGCGGCCACGGTGGCTCGCCTGAGTTCCGCGAGCTCCGCGGACCACCAATAGGCGGCGCGGCGCGCCGGCTTAAATTACCCAAGAAACAATGGCTTTCAGACGACAGTGTTGCAGATGAAGCAGAAATTAATAGAGAAATGAAGAAATCAGCGATTAACAAAGAAAAAGAGATCTCATCGAACAACGTGTTAAAAGATACATGCATGCTCGTTTTACAACAGGAAGAGGGTTAGTACATAAAGAGGCAGTCCAAGTATTTGAAAATAATTCGAACAATGGCATGAATTCTTTGTTTTATTAATAATTGCCACACACCTCAAGCAAAGAGAACCTCAGATGAATTGACTACTAAGGAGTTTACTACTGCAGAGTTTGTGGTGTTAAAATTGAGCCAGCAAGAATCTTTTAACAAAATAAGCGAGCCAAGATTAAACACATTAAAAATTTACGAAGACAAAAATGGATTGCTACGACTAAAATCGCCTGTTATCAATCGAGAAGATAAACGTGATTTTTGCTGTCCTATTATACTAGATCCTAAAACAACCTCTAACTAAGAGATTAATCAAATACAAACATCTACAACTAAACCATGCTGGAATCCAGATCGTGATGAATAATCTCCGAGAAGTGTTTTGGATCCTATCTTGCAGAGTAACGGTAAGATTAATAATAAACAATTATATTACCTGCAAACGTCATAAAGTCCAAGGAATAGAAACTATTTCTGGAGACTTACTAAACGAACAAGTGGGGGACGCCAACATATTCGAAGTCGTTGGAATAGATTATATGGGTCCCTTATTCTTAAGAAAATCGCAGAAAGTGTGGACTTGTTTGTTCACGTGCGCAGTTTATAGAGCAGTTCATCTCGAACTGACAACGTCTCTCTCCACGGATGCTTTCTTGCAAACATTGCGTAGATTCATCGCAAGAAGAAGAAGACCGTCTATAATCTTTACAGATAATGGAACGAATTTTGTGAGAGCTCGTAATCTACTCCGCAAAATTGATTGAAACAAAATCAAACGATTCAACACGTCACACAAAATAGACTGGCGTCTGAATCCTCTTGCATCTCCCTGGTGGGGAGAATGGTGGGAGCGCTTAGTCAGAATTACAAAAGACTTACTTAAAAGGACACTGAAGAGAGCTTGCTTATCATATAAAGAGATGAGTACAATTTTATGTGATTGAGAAGCTATTATCAACTCACGTCCACTAGGATATTTGACAAATAATCCGACACAATCAAAGCCTTTGTCACCATCGATGTTTTATCAAGAAAATTCTCAAATTAGAGTACGAGATTTAGACAAAGTGGATGTCAATTTAAACAAACGAAGTTTAAACAAATGAAGTATCGACAAAGCTTACGGGACGAATTACGCAAACGCTTTCGTTCTGAATACTTGGGGCAGTTATCTTGCCGAATTAAAAATAACAACACTACAGTAAAAGAAGGAGACATCGTCCTCTTAGAGCATGATAATTTGAAACGACTAGACTGGCTACTAGCAAGGGTGACAAAAGTATTCCCAGGCAGAGATGGCGTCATATGAGTGGTCAAGGTCAAAACTGCAACAGGAGAACTGGTGAGACTTGTTGTACAACGATTGTATCCATTAAAGATACTTCCAACAACTACGAAAATATTGGAGCGAGCTGAGGATGTAACTAAACACAAGAAGACGAGACGTTTTCTGTGCTGGATATTCCAAAGGGAGTTTGGACTAGAAGCGTTAGATGTGTAAAGATAGACTCGGTTTTTAGATTTTTTATTATCGTTTTGTAACTCAAAGTTCATTTAGCTTTCCCGAGTTGCTTTTTATTTTTTTTATTTTACAGTTTGAGTTTCTAGCGTAACTCAAGGTGGGAGTGTTGTTAGAAACGCGATCGATATATTAGAGATTTGCAATTAATATTTTGTTTAGCCACCGCGCGGTGCTGTTGTCTTCCGCTTCCGCACCCGCACGACACATAGTCATGAGAAAGACTCGCTGAAGAACCTTGTACGAAAAACCGTTGTTACAAGAAACGTATAGTGTATCCGCCTGTATTAAATAAAATATATTGTACCAGAACACATCACACCACTGTCGTTATTTCACGCGTTACACCAAATAAAACCAGTGTCCGTAGCTCACCATTATAAGAGACGCCCTTTCTTTTTTAAAGAACTGAGCTTATGTATTCCTCCGCCACGATACGGTTAGGAAACCTCTGCAACGGTCGTATTCTGATCCTTTCAAAATTATTCAAAGAAATACCGACAAGATTTTAACGGTATACCGATAAGACACTATCAAAATCAATAATTGACCCGTTAGCGTCTCGGTGGAACGGTTAAAACTCGCGCATTTTTTACTAGATAACGTTAATAAAACGCCTTCTGCAGATATCCCTTCTATTATACTTCAACTCAATCAAACAAATGTTCCCCTTTGGTAAAACGACAACCGAGTCAAATTAAAACGTTTCCAGCGCAGAAAAAAAGAGTACAATTTGATCTAAGTAAATAGCTGTATACTTTTTTTAATATGTATCTGTAATATAGCGTTTCCCATAAACTTTATTGTCAATTAGTCTAACATTAATTTATAAGCTCTGCGTTGCAACTATATTGTAATACTGCAATTAAGCCATGCTTCTATTACTCTTCCTTCGTTAACACTCGTGGCAGAGGGGGGGGGGAAGTATGTGGCGACTGACAAGTTCCCCCTCTACTCATCTAGTGAGTTCGAATTCTAGGGAAGCCAAGCACATTCGTTGTCGTCTTGTGTCGCTCTCTTGTCTAAGTCAGTCGTGGTATCACACACACGTAGGTCAGCTCTCGTGGCGTAGACACAAATCTACGTGTTAACGGTTACTTTGTGTTAAGTTGCGTCATACTGTATAACAGTTGTCCATAATAAATTAATTATTATAACATGGTCAATAGTGTACTTATTAGCCAAATGGACGATTGAACATTTGATTATCGTGGCCCTCTGCCACAATACATAGATTTTGCTGCCATTTTTTAGACTTGGTAAATAAGGGAGTCAATAGTCTAGTGTATAATAGAATTAAATGTCTATGGTTTGCACTACAAGTTCAACACTGTTCGACACTTTCGATTCTTTATTGGTTCAAACTACGCTGTATAAAGATAGTAGAGGAGAAGAGGGTAATATGACACCTATTTTTATTTTATTGAATAACTTTGTTTATAATTAACATTTTCTATTAAAACTTGAACGATTACATTCGTCAAAGTATTGTTTGACAAATTCTAGACTCAAAGTAATGAGATATTTATTATTTAAGACGTGATTTATAAAAATCTAATGCACTGCATAATTGGTGGAAGAAAAAAAGTGGTTGTAATATGGCTATCCATAAAAATAATTTTTAAAAATTAGTTTAGTTTAAAGGAAACAGTGCCTTGTTACAAAATTATATATTTTTAATTTTTCATTGTTTAGAATTTTTCTGTGTTTAGAAGCTTTAAAAATACCATTAAAAACTTTATTAAAAATATCATTTTATCTCTGTTTAACATTAAACAACAAACATAAGATGATGACTCTAATGTTTCTAAACATCACTCTTTAAAAAGATAATTGATTTATTGAAGAAATATTTTGATATAAAAATTTTGCTTAAAAAACCATATTAACAAAATTTCATGTTATTAATTTAATTGGGCGGATCCCGATAGCGCACAGGACCGATAGCCCACCACCACTCACAACGACCGATGCCTAGAGTTTTTTCGTTGTTTGGGTTAGATAAGTTAAGTTGATTAGTTGGTGGGTTCGCACCGTGCGCTATCGGATCCCGTCTGATTTAACTTTGTATTACTCGAAATGTATACAGCCAAATAAAAAGTTAAATAACAAAAAACACTCGAGTGTATGTACCTTCGTGTGTATATATCGTGTATAATACATTCAAGTTTAAGAATAATGAGGAAGTGTATGTAATTAAAGATTAAAAGTGTATCTTGAAAAAATTTAGAAGTGCTCAAAAATAAAAAATGCCTTATAACAATTGCCAGTCATTATGTATTGGCATATTAGCATCATTAAAAAAAGGCCGGCTACTAAACATACAACTCCGTAAATAATTGTTAGAATACGTCACCTAATAACGGAAATAATAGGGGTAGCCATATTAACGATAGTAGCCATAATACTCTTTTCTCTTCTATATAATATATTAAAATTGATGATAAAAATGCATACAGACAGGACAAATGTTTTTTGTGCGGCAATCGCAAGAAAACGATTTCCGATCTTGCGTAAGTAAATATAAGTATATTATTTGTATCTATTACGTTAAGCGTAAGATATGGTAAAATTTAGGTTAGGTTTTGTGCCGGTTTAATAAAGTTTTATAAATACAATGCAATATTTTATATATATTATAAAATATTTCATATATATTATAAATGATATAATAAATTATAGATTATATTAACAGATTCACCAAGTAAAAGAAAATTCGTAAACAATGGGTAGCATTCTGTGAAATTGGTCTAAATTGGTGTAAGCGACGCATGCGCAGAGAGGACGTAGATAGGTTGTATACCTTTCTCTTTCGCACAGGTCTTGGACACACTTTTAATGGTATCATTCCTCCTCCATGTCTATATACTCAAAAGCATATAGGCCTACCCCACAAACTTAGGAATAGAGGGACGAAGCATAAAGTCCTATTTTAGACAAGAAGGGGTGTTCTCTCAGGCATGCAGGGAAAACGTTCTCCGTCATATTGGTTTCAAAAAACTTATACATAGATATGTGTCAGTGACATCTCATTTGCGCTGTGTTAGTGTGACAGTTATAAAGTTAGGTTAGATACTTGAACTTATTCGTCTTATTCATCAACATTAATTCACTCTTTAAAAATAAAAATGCATAGTACCAGAATGTTTTATCACGAAAAATTTTTTAAACAAATATAAAAATAAATTTCAGAAAGTATTGGAACAAAATATAAAATTTAGTTTCCAGAGGTAAAAAATTATATTAATCTTATTAATACGTAATATTTTATTTTTATAAAAAAATATTTTCTTTGTTAATACAATTGATGTATATGTTTGTTGATACTTTATTTATTTAAAACAAAAAAAATTGTTTTAAATTATTATTTTTTATTTTGTCATAGTTTATTTTTTAGTTCGTTTTTATATGTAAAATATTATTTAATATGTTTGTTATACTAGCTTATTACATTGTTAAATGTATGATATGTTATTAAATAATTAAAGAAAAATTACATGTAAAAAATTAACAAAATTTTAAACTTTATTATTCTGTACTGTTTATATCACACATATACTGTACACGTTTTAATGTGTGCAATCTTTGAAACTAACATGGAGCCCCCCCCCTCGCCGCGAACGTGCCTCTCCCTTGTAGGTTATGCACCGTCCCTCTATTCCTAAGTCCGTACCCACATACTCACACGTAATTGTAAGATGTTGGAATCGTCGGTTCTAAAGAGAGACGCGGTATCCTTCGGGGCAACATTTGGCACGACGCCGCACAGTGGTCTGGTGCGTGATTTTAGGAGAACTAAATTCAATTTTTTTATGTTAACTAAAATTTAATTTAACTTTTTATTCTTATATCAAATACTCCAATTAAGAATAAAATCGAAAAAAATATATTTAAAAAAGAAAGTACCTAAACATAACAATAGTATAATAACATATGAGAAATGTGTTAAAATCAGACTAAAATTTGTGACAGACACTATAGTTTTGTAATAGTATTTTTTAATCCAACTATGGTTATAAAAGGAAAATACATTCTTTTAAATATCATATTTGATGTCAAGATTACTATATTTGCATATAAATATGTTTATAAAATTAAACAATTTTTTAATAATATTTAAATCTTAAATGATTAAGATTTAGAGTTAATTTTAATATTTAAAGGGGTGTAACAAACAAGTTATTAATTGTTACCTTAAAACTCAAAATGTCATATGTATATACTTTGAACTTTGATATCCAATTGATTTTGTTTGCGTCTATTTGTTCTAATTTCTGTAGCGCATTTAATTCTTTGCGCAGCGCGCAGCGGTGTAGCTTTGAGAGTTAGGGTGCAGTCCCATGGAGCGTATCAGGCGTATCGCGGATTGCGCGTATCGAAAATCTGACCAATCGCGAACGTTCCGCTGCTTTCGGTACGTGAACGTTTTGTTCCTACGGTCCCATGAAGCGGAATTTGCGTAAGCGTATTAAGCGGATGCTCAATCACGAAACGAATTTTGTTATTTCTCTCATCCAAACAGTCTTGTGATTGGTGAACCGCTGATCCGCTTACGCGAATTCCGCTTCATGGGACCGTAGGAACAAAAGCAGACGGAAGAATAGTAGAATATTCACAGTATATATAAAGTGAATTTTATTTAATTTATTAATTTATTTAGTATAAGTAAATAAAACATTTGACTTTTAACAGGTGCAGAATGAAATCGAAAACAATATTGCTTTCAATTGCTTTATTAATAAAACGTTTAAAACGAATAATTACGATGTTTTTACCAGGCATGAAATACATCGTAAAATTATTAATCTTTATTATTTAGCATTAAAAAACGAGAGAAAAATTGCGAATAAAGGAAAACGGAAATATTGGGTCAGACCAATATTTTCCATTGAACGACGTTTAGCACAAGGAGCGAGCAATAATCTCATTAATGAATTACAACATGATCATGAAAAATATGTTAATTATTTCCGAATGGAACCGGTACTTTTTGACAAATTATTACAATTAGTTGGACCTTCCATTGCTAAACAATCTGCAGTTCGAGAAACTATTCCACCTGAAACAAGGCTACATATTACCATCAGTTTCTTGGCATCTGGAGATAGTACGCGATCTTTATCATATGCCTTCCGTGTTGGACACAATACTATCTCTAAAATAGTGTCAGAGACTTGCGAAGCTATTTGGCAATGTTTGAAAGATACCGCTTTTATAAAAAATAATGAAGAAAGCTGGCAAAATGTTATTAATGATTTTGAAAGGCTCTGGAATTTTCCAAATTGTATAGGAGCCATAGATGGAAAACATGTAACTTTACAGGTATGTATGAGAAATGCAATATTAAAAATAAAAACTAATACTGCTGATAAATATATTTCATTGCAGGCTCCACCGAATTCCGGCTCGACATATTACAATTACAAAGGAAACCATAGTATTAATCTCTTAGCAATCAGCGACGCCAAATATCGCTTTACTGTTGTCGACATCGGAAGCGAAGGCAGACAGAGCGATGGAGGAGTGTTTAGGAACAGCCTTCTTGCAAATTACATCGAAAGTGGTTCATTAAAGCTGCCAAATCCGAAGCCAATTGAAATTGATGGAATAGCTCTCCCTTATGTGCTGCTAGCAGATGAAGCCTTTCCATTGAGTAACTTTATCATGCGGCCGTACCCACGGAGTGGCAGATTAGACTTGTCAAAAAAAGTATTTAATTACAGGCTTAGTAGAGCAAGACGAGTGGTAGAAAGTGCTTTTGGAATATTGGCAGAGAGATGGAGAATCTACAGAAGGCCAATAATATCAAGTGTTGCTAATGCAAAGAAAATTGTGCAAGCAACAGTAGTGTTGCATAATTTTATTATTAATAATGAAGAACATTTACAATTACCACGTAGGTATGTGAATATTAATGAAGGCGACTTCAATTCAGCAATGAATTCAGGACAGCTTCGCTCATTGCCAATCTGTAGAGGAAGAACATCTCAAAGTGGAATCGAAATTCGAAACGCATACACTGCATTTTTTAATGGAAATGGAGCACCTTATCAATGGGAAAAAGCTATTCAGAACAATTTTTAATTGTACAGAAATGATAATTAATATATATATTTAAAACAAATATTAAAATTATTATAATTTACCTAAATCTTCACAAATAATAAAAAAATTTCAATAAAGCTATTTAGAAACATATAGAACTTTATTATTTTGTAATATGTTAAACTACATAACATTAACTTGAACTTGTATACAAGTAATATCACATTAAAATAAAATATATTAAAATAAAATATAAAAATGAAAAGCACAAATTTAAAGCAATGAATTTTCCAATTCATAAAGGTCGGTTAATATTTTTATTTCAAATTTTATCCTTTCTCGTTGTGGCAGTGCCCGTAATCTATTTCCTATTTGAAGGAAAAACCTGTCAACAGCATCAGGAGTATTTTTTGATTCTTGAATACTGGACAAGATTGCTTTCGTTATTTCAATGTCTGAGCTATCGTCGCATTCTTTCTTTTCTAAAATATAAAAGCAATATGTCTCTTTAAAAAATTAAAAATTAGAATTGCATTCAAAAAGTATTGAAATAATAATGAAAACTGACTTTTTTTCTTTGATGATTGTGTCTTAGATGAAAAAGTATCATCATTTGACATATCGGATTAACCCAGCTATCCGACGAGATAGAATCTGATGTTTGAGGTGTCGAAATTGTTTGAGATGGCAGAATCGTTTGAGTAGTATTACTTTTTGGTTGCATTGAACATTCTACATCTGTTGATAAACTAGTGATTGTGCTGTGGATTAATACATCAATTTATAACAATAATAATAATAAATTTAAATTTATAATTATAATAGATTTTTTTTTCTTTTTGATCTAATACCTAAGCCAATAAATAAAAAAGAATTGAATCTGATATTTATTTTTATATAATTTCTTTCAAATCATTTTAATTAAAAAATATTGTGGACAAAAATAAGATAGAATTTTTTTTTAACTATTTCAATTCTTTTTTCTTTATCGGAAAGGAGAAAGAGTTATTGCTAAAACAAAAAATGGCATCCAACGAATGATGTATTTGATGTCTATTTAAAAAAAGTTGTTAAAAAAAAATATTTACCACGGTTTTTCTATTGTATCATCAAGGAATTTCATCTGGTTGTAAAAGGCAAAAACAATCTTATTTTGTACACCCCCTCCAGGAGATCCACTCGGCACGTATGCCTTTTCCTTTTTTTTCGCCTTAATGTAACTATCACGAAGTTGCTTCCATCGTTTTTGAACAAATTCTACGTCACTTGTGCCTGTCATTGTACTCATTAAATTCGCGACTTCATTCCATAATGCCTTTTTTTTCAAAGATGTCCTTTCTTTGAGTGGTATACGATAGTTGTATAATGCAGGTCTAGCGTATACAGCATTAATAAGCGCTTCATTGTAATCAGTAACATTGCTTGCTTGGATGTCTATTGATTGATCCTTTTCAACTTGTAAATATAAAATATGCATAAACATATATAATATATATACACATTGTAGTATACATATAACTATAATACAACTGACTTGTGGCAGTGCTTGTTGTATCAATAAATTGTAATAAAATTAACAGTTAAACTTTAAACCAGCATGAATTATATGTATTTATTACAGAATTGATTATACAAATAATGATCGTTCTTAAAATACTTACTAATAGATGCAACATTATTGTCGTCAACATGTAGCAAATGTTTTTCCTCATCATAATGTCGAAAACATGAATGCTCTAACAGGCTAACATGTAACAAGCCATTGATTAACCAGTTACAATTTCCACACTTTATTGGCTGCAAGGAAAAAAACATAATAAACATCAAGGAACAAAAGTAGTTATTTTGATGTTAGAAAAGACTTTTGATACCTATAACAATTTGTAATTTGCAATTCATAATACAATATTTATATCCGTATTTATATTAAACTGAAATAATCAGTGTAGACTAATCAAAAATATGCTTCGTCAAATTCTAAACTAACCTTAAAATATTATAATTAATAAGTATTACAAAAATAATATTTTAAAATGCTATATGCTACTCACAGGACTTATATTTTCTTTGTTCATAATTGTTTTAATCTTGTATCAATTACAAGAAACTGCTATTTTATGTTAACCTCAATCCGCTCTGATCCGCTCGATTGAATACGCTAAAGAATAACTTCGGCGGAACGGCAGCGAACCAAGAACAGCGGAAGCAGCGGAATGTTCGCGATTGGTCAGATTTTCGATACGCGCAATCCGCGATACGCCTGATACGCTCCATGGGACTGCACCCTTACACCTACCATCCAAGCTTATTTTACCAATGAATTAATTGTTTTACATATTCCTTTATCTTGTTTAGTATTGTCTTTGGTTTTAATGTTTAATCTTTTTTGTTTATACATTAAACGTTAAAAATAGTAAAAAAATTAAACCAATAAAAAATATTTAAAAAAATATAAAATATAAAAACCAATAAAATACAAAATAATAAAAAAACAAAAATTAATAAAAAATATAAATTTTTGACATCGGATTCGTAATCAGCGACCTTGAAAATACCTATATAACAAATTTCTAGCGAATCCAATTAATTTTGATAGCTCATATTAATTTAGTTCTCCTAAAGTCACGCGCCAGACCACTGTGCGCCGCAGCGTCGCGACTTCGAAGGCGAATAGCCTAACAACCGCGCTTTATCAGACGGCTATTATTCTGCTGAGCGTTGGTCGAAATCGCGGAAGCGGCGATAATTGAGGCGATAGCAGTGACCATGGTCCGAGGCCTACTCTTTGGTCAACATTTGATTTAGCCGCTTTACGTGTATTCGTCGCGGTCGCAAAATAAGGATTTAAACGGCCAATCCGGACAGGAGTTCGAATCGTCTCCGCAAATCAAGACGGAACCCCGAGGACCTTTTTTCCTGTTTGACTACCGGAGTGTGTAGGTCAAAATCATCGTGAATTCACAAGCCTGAAACCGTAAGTCAAAATACATAAGTCGCGACGATAGTGCCCGGAACGCCACATTCTTTCTTAAGGGTGAATCGAGATTCAAGATAGTTGTTCTCAGGCGACGTCCTTGGGTCCAGAGCAGTTACTCCTAGGTACGTCAGTACCTTTATCGCTCGAGACGTGCACAAGCGCTGTCAAAAACTGGATTGCGTATATCGACCTCGTGAATGCGTGTGTTGACACATGCAAACACTTCACACGCGCGTATCACCAGTGTCGTACTATATAATAAAAAAATAAACTATACATAAAAATAAACTATACGTAAAAATAAATAAACTATACATTTCTAATTGTCAAACCCCACTTAAGAAGATTAAGTTTTTCATACTGAACAAATTTCTTGCGCGTTGTAGTAGATTGAAGATCGGTCCGAATCTTTGTTCCCACATACATACATTTATTTAATAATTGCTTTGTAAAAAAACACGATATGATCACTTCAAACGTCTTTGGACGGAAAAGTACTGTAATTAGAGAGTTGTGCCCATTGATACTTTTTTCGGGACATTCCGAAAACATACTTCAATTACAGCCAATTTAACCAAAAGACATTTTCCATAAGATTCATGCAGGGTTCTTGTTGTTGCAATTACGTTGTTACTTCACACTAAAAATATAGCCAATATTGATGTGGTCAATCGCAATAAAAATTTGTTTAGAGTTTAAGTGTATCTTTTGGGTTTCGGCCTATCGTAGAGAGGGCGAAAATCATCCATCATCCACATGTACTTTGGAACACGAAGCAAGGTCAAAGGTAAAAAAAAAATAAAAAGGCAACTGTAAAAAGTTATTATTCAATGTACGCTGAATACCATTTGCTTAACAACGATTCAGTCAAATAGGATTTGAACACAAAAATAAACAGACAAAAGCTATTTAATCAGATAGCATTTGCCTATTCAAAAGCTATGTTCCTAAAATAACTATTTGCCAACGGCATATGTAATTTTATAGAATGTGACGATTTAGAAAAAATATCTCAAGCTGTTGCAAATATTATTTGTAATGCATTAAATCTTTTTACTATATGTATTAAGTTTTTATTAAATTCCCAATTATACATAAAAAAATTTTTAAATTATAAACAACTGGAATATGTTTCCAGATTTTTAGACATTACATTGAAACGATGCACTCCTAAAAACGCATTGTTCCAATGAACACCAACTGAGGAAAGTCGCCGGGCTATAAGTGGGGCCACCTCAAGTGCCCATTCTAATTGCACCATTCTTTCAAGTATTATCTTACAAGCAGGCGCCGCCAGAAGAAACGCGCTGAGTCATCACACGCGTCAAGTCAGCGCGCATACGCACTCAGGAGAGCACTCTCCTATCCCGACTTCGCCGTCAAACGCTGAAAATGTAACAGAGACGAACAAAGTCATATATAAATAGGGCCAATTTGCAAGAGATCTCCGATTCCGTCATTAGCCAGCAAATCTCTTCTGATTCGCTGAGCTACGACACCCAAACCCCAGTCAAAATCAAAACGGTCGAAGCGTTTTTAGCCGTTGCAAGAGGGTACAATACCACCGACGCCTATCCTCACCAGCAACCTGTTTCCTGAAACCGAGGATTCGCAAGTTGCCAAGTGATAGCTGCAGCCGAGCAGTGAAGACCTGAGAAAGATCCTTCGTGTGAGTAAATGACTTGACTTCAAAACGCGGATGAGCTTATATAGCCGCTTAGCTTGCGCATTAGGGAATAGCATTCCGGTTTATTCTAATAAGTAAAGACTGCTTAATATAGAGAAAGTATTAGAGAATGAGTGAAGGGTCTCCTCTTGCCGCTCAACTTAAGAGCGGGGGGAGACCGTTTAGTAGCCTCAATCTCACTAGATAATTTTGAGAGTTATTCGTCTGCTTTTCTTGAGAAGCCAAATATTTCGGCTCGAAATACGAATTTAGATCGTTCCAGATCCCCTCTGTCAGACGAGTTAAATAAAAGTCGTCACAGTGTATTCCTAAAAAGTGAGTTGTCTACCAAAGCCAAAAAAATGTCAAAGAAAGATAAGGATAGGAAAAAAGGTAACAAACAAAAGAAGGCCGCATCACTTAATCTTAATTTTCTCGCTCAGAATAATTTTAACAAAAGCAAGACGATTAGATTCAGTACCTCCCAACTGAATAGAGTTCCTTTCGAAAGTTCTCGTACCGATGTAAGTATAATGAATATTTCCATAATAAATTCTATTAGAGAGGAAACGGACGGGAGAAAATCCGGCAACACCTTCTTTACTCCCTTGAGGAAGAACAAACCCGGACAGATCTCGTCAGGTCCGAGTCAAGGTCAAATGAAAAAAAAAACAAAGAGGTATATAAGCATAAATCGTAGGGGCCTCTCCCGTAGGGGTCTGGAGTCGTTTCGGGGCCTTCCGAGGCTGCGGAACGACTCCAGATACAGGAATTGGCGTTCCTGCGGTTTCCCGAGCTCGCTAGGGGTCTGCGGTCTCTCGTAGGCCGTAGATTCAGGGATCTCAGCGATCCTGGCGCCCGAGCTGACACACCGTAATCCATCACGTGCTGAAATTACGTGCGGGATGGACCGGGGACCTTGGCTTCACCGCCCGGGTCGCGAGGAGTCAACCTCTATAAAAAATCAAGGAGGCGGCGTCTGAGTGCCGTGTTTTTCGCGCCTCAGACGCCATGGTGGTGTGTACTTTGTTCAATGTACGGTGTTCGTCGCGGCGGGGGGTCGGGTCGCCTTCTCCTTGCAGAATCCTGGAGCGATCTTCTGGTCGATGGTTAAATCCCGCGCGTTGACCCGCTGGTTGTCGATGTCTCCGGCTAGCCCGGGTGCATCGGCGCCGGGCCCTTGGACTTAGGATCAGCCCGTACACCGGTGCGACTGGCATTACCTCTCGGGGATGTTCCCCGTTAGCGCGGGGGCATCGTCGTGGGGGGTGTTAGCTCTTGCCGAGGCCTCTGGTCGGGGGATCGCTGAGGGGGGGCCTGTCGGGATCGGGGGTCCCGTCTGCCCGCCGCAGTCCATTGTCTGGTGCGCGTCGATCGTGGGTCATCCCGAGCGTGCGCTTAACCGCGTGCACCTAGGTTTTGTTCTGTGTTATTCCCTGGTCGGCGCGTGCGATGTGTGTGCCGTCTTTGAGTCGCTTTGGGCCGGTGGTCCCCGGACACCGGCCTGTAGTATCCCTCGGGGCGAGGGTGGGGTCCCCCTCGTAAAATAATACCCCACATATGATCTAAATGGCAAATGGCAGGGATACGTTACCGCGCAGGGGGAGTCGGATACCCCAGGGCCGGCAAGGGGGGACTAGTGTCCCGGGTGTCCCCTTGTCGTTATCTTCCGACGGGCGGCCGCGCGGAGTGACCACGCTCCGCCGGCTATCGGGCTAGTGTGGTAGTAAATGTACGTGTTCGTCCCCGCGCTAGGCGGATAGGCCAAAAGTTATGTCCAGTTAGCTGGATGGACTCGAGGTCTGAAGCCTATCAGCGCTTCCTGTGGCTCCGACGATTCGATAGGACTTTGACGCCCTTCACGAGCTTATCCTCATGGAGCCTCGTTGGCGTTGAATCAGTAGATGAAGTTTCCTCCTCCTCGAGTGACGGGGGGAGTGCCTCCCTTGACGGGAGGGGTAGAGTTGAGCCGGTGGACGAGGCCTCTGTCCTTCCCGTCGAGGGGGACACGTTCCTGCTGGCCGGCGACTGCCGCAGGACAGTCTCCGACCGACAGGATGACAACGCGACCGGGTCATTAAAAACCCGGTTCTTCGACATGGTGGTGCATCCGACGCCACTGCAGAGGGGCGTTGGCAGAACGCTGATCCGCGTCCGTGAGGGAGGCTCGAGCGGGGAGGACCTCGCCGACCCGCCTCGTAGGAGGCGGCAGGGGCTCTCTGAGCTCGATGCTGAGCCCATGGACGTCGATCGGCGTGACGACGAGGAGGAGGAGACGGTGGCCGGGAACCCCTTGAAGCCGGTCATCGATTTGGATGAGTCGGAGGGCCGTGTCCGTATCCCGGATGTTCCGGGAGACGGAACCGACCTTCCGACTCACGTTAGAAGTAGGCGCGCCCGTGGCCGACCCCGTTTGGACGGGAGTGGACCCTTCAGGTCCCCATCCCCTCTGTCAGACGGGGCGGCTGCGGAAGACCGGCTCCACGGGGTTCCGTTGGAGCGATTCAGGGCCCGCCGACTCCGAGCCAATGTTATCCGGAGCTCGGAGTCGGAGGGAGAGGGAACGGGGGCGAGTGATGCGCGGCCTCGGCAGCGCATCAGGATCCCCCGACCCTATTCACGCCGGACCAGCAGCGTTACGTGGATCGCCAACTGGGAGTGATCTCCCGGAGTACGACCACCGATCTAGCCGGATTGGCTGATGGGTGGCTCCGGGAGGTCGAAGGGGCGCAAAACAAGGCCTCGACGGGTTGCCCACTGTCGGGCAACCTGTCGGGGCGAATTAAGTTGAACACCCATCTCGCTCGGGAGGCGCTCATGACGCTGGCGTACCGCGCCATGGGCCGTCTCGGGCGAGAGGATGGGCAGGAGAAAGCGACGACCGCGGCCCGGGAGGAGGAAATGCGCTCCCTCCGAGCCGAGGTCGCCGAACTGAGGGGCCAGCTGGGGGTCGCCAAGAGGGCCCTCATGCTGCAGAGTGATCCCTCCTCGTCCGCGGCTGTCCCACAGCCGACCAGAGGAAGAAGATCTCCTTCCCCTCCGCCGCCACCGTCGGTCGCTTCTGCCCCCGGCTCTTCTCCTTTCGAGAAGCGGGTGCTGGGGACGTTGGAGCGGCTGACGGCGACGGTGGAGGGCCTGGAGAGGCGCCTGGCGCGGGTGGAGACGAGGGCTGTTTCGGCCGCCGTCCCCACCGACACCAGGGGCAAGAACAAGAAAAAGAAAGGAAAAGGGGGGAAGGGAGGTGCGGGAGCTCCGCGGGAGGAGTCTCCCGCGCCCCCAGTAGTGCCGGCGGCAGCGCCCGGCCCCGATACGCCTGCGAGCGATCGGAGCTGGGTCGAGGTCGTCGGCACCCGGAAGAGAAGGAGGGTGGACAAAGGGGGCCGTAGAGCCCCCCCCACTCGCCCTACGGAGAGTGGCTGGGGGTGTTCCCCCAGGATTCGGTACGGCCTCAGCCGTCGGGTCGGCCATCGGGGGTAGCGGCATCTGCCGCCCCCCCGGCGGCCGGGCCGGGCAAGAAAAAAAAGAGGGGAAGAAACAGGGAGGAAGTCCGCCGCGAAGCTAGGCGCTCGCGGCAAAGAGGATCGGGAGGCGTGTCCCCAAGTCATCGGCGATTCTGGTGACGGTGACCGGGGACGACGCCTCCTACGCAGGCGTAATGCGGTGGGCCCGCGAGGCAATTGTCCTCGGGGACATCTTGCCGCAGGGGGGCAGCGGATTACGGGTTCGCCGAGCCCAGACCGGGGGTCTCCTCCTGGAGATCCCCGGTGAAGACAGTAGGCCAGCCGCGGAAAGGCTGGCCTCGGAGATGCGTCGCGTCGCGGGGGGCCCGGACGTGCGGATCTCTTGCCCTCTTCGGAGGGTGGGGATCCGCATCTCCGGGTTCGACGAATCCGTGACTCCGGAGGAGGTGGCCACTGCGGTCGCCGATTCCGGGTCATGCTTCGTGGACCTCAGGGCGGGTCGAGTGGTGCGCAGTCGGCGGGGGCTCTGTCATAGTACAGTGCCCGGTCGCCGCCGCTGCTAAACTAGCTCGAGCGGGGAGTCTAACCCTGGGCTGGGTAGCGGCTCGCGTGAAGGTGCTCAAGGCCCCTCCGCAGCGATGCTTCCGCTGCCTAGCTCAGGGGCACACGCAGCACCGGTGTCCTCGCGGTATCGACAGGGCCCGGTGCTGCTTTAACTGCGGGGGTGAGGGGCACACCCAGGCAGAATGTGCGAGTAGGCCATTCTGCCCGGAGTGTGCCTCCAAAGGTAAGGCGCCCAATCACCGCCCAGGCGATGAGAAGTGCGTCCGGGGAAGAGGGCTCCCCCTCCTCCGCAGCGGGAGGAGGACGGAGTCTCTGAAGAAGATCGGCCGCTGACCCCTCCGCCTCCCGCCCCGCCCGGCGCACAGGCCGTGGATGGTGGTGTGTCGGAGGGGCCGGTGGCCGATATCGACATGGAGGAGACCCCTCCCGTGGCGGAGGCCTCTGCCGATGAGGCCTTCGTCACGGGAGTGATAGAGATCTCGTCGGAGTCGTCCGGAGCATCAGGGCTCCGGACGAGTCCGCCGACTAAAAAGAGGTGCGAGGTGCTCGACAGTCCGAGCGCCTCGCACCTCCCCCAGGCGAAGGTGGTGCTCGAGCCCTTCCCTCTCCCGCAACGGGAGAAGCGAGTGGGACGAAACTCGAGCACCCCTCTCAGAAAGGCGTTGAGACCCCAGGCGGAGAAGACGTTGACGCCTTCTCCCCCGGGGTCGCCTGTCCTCGGAGACAGGGCCGCCAAGTGACTCCCCTGGGGGGGGGGGTCATTACGCGATCCTGGGCCTCGTTTCCGGCTGCCCCTGCGCTCGGGGATGCCCAGGAGACGAGGACCCTGGCTGTTGGGCCGCCCGATGAGTAGGAGTCTCCGTTCATCCGGCGTGCCGGCCACGCGAGGATAGGAGGTAGGCCCGGTCTGGTCCGCTCGGGACCACTGGACCTTGGGTAAGGAGTTGGCGCGGAACGGGTAAGTTCGGCGCTCGCCTCCTGCCCTAAAGGAGCGCGGGGGGGCGTGCGGTGTTTTTCACGGCGCTACCCTGGGGTGGACAAGGCGGCAGCTGACGTATCTCGGCTACCGCCATGGCACATCCTCTCCCAACCTGACGAACTGGCGCGTCGGGGGGCTCACGCTCCGACCCCCGGGGGAAGGCTACTGATGAAATAGCGTATTGCTGGCCGGGGCCTTCCTTCGATCTGGGGCGAGGTAGCTCGGTGAGGTTTTTAGTTGGTAGGCGGGTTAGGGCGAGCCTGGCCGCTGAAATTACGTGGCCGGGTTAGCACCGTCCTGACTCGAGTCCAACACTGTCAGGTCTAGCCAACCTGTCGTGCCATGAGCATTTCCCTCATCGTACCAAAAAAAAAAATCGTAGGGGCGCTATGAGAGCGGCGGACGCGATTTCAAATGTAGATAGTAATACAATAGATAAAATTAAAGTTGACAAGACTCACAAATATTAAACTTGAAATAAAGATAGGCAATGAGAGTCCACGCGATTGTTGGTAGGTATATATAAAACTAATTTATTTTAACATTAATATCTAGTACAGAAAATAAAAGACATTTTGATTCGATTTTGGGTCATTTTCAACAAAAATACAAAATTAACGGAAAAAGCTCAACCTTATCACATGGAGAATGTAATAACTCTATCCTATTCAAGTGATTACACCATATTAAATTGTGACAACAAGCATCAGTAAAAAGATTTATGATTTTGATCATAGGGATTTATGATTTTGATCATGTATCCATAAAAAATATTTATTTATTACACATTTTATAAGAGCAGTTGTACCCTGTACAACTACGCTAATAACGCGTTTAGCAACGGGAAATTAAGATTCCTATTGCTATGCATACGCGCAGCAAATTCAAATTCCGCATACGCGAAAAAATCGAAAAACGCTGATGGTCTGTCGGGCTTCCGGCCCGAAATACCATCGCGATACGTCGGCTACTGCTGAGTCGCTTTTTCGTTATTCGGATTTCGGCTAAGCGTGGGAGCTGCATTCTGCAGGAACACGATTGGCCGAACCAAACGATAAATTTCTGCATAAATATCGCGACAAAATCAGAAAGCGACGGAAGAGTCTAACAAACAGCTGTCCAGTGTGTTACTCGCCGTGCGTAACTTACACGTCGAGCTTGTAACACAATCTGGAGATAAGAGCCGACCTATATACAGGGAGATTCAAAACGACCCATGTGTCCCTGTAAAGACGTGTTCTTGAATAAATTCTGAGACGATTTTTTCTCTACAAAAATTTTGTCCGACGCTTACTTTTTGAATAATAAGAGGATAAAGTTAGCGAATTACGGGCCGTGTACACATGGTTAACAAAGGCGGCGCAACTCACCGTCCGACAGGGGTCATTTTTCAAGTTGTTGTTTCATTTGGAGGAGAATAAGCAACACATGTCCAAAACAAGAATGTTTATCACCTTGTAGAAAGTCAAGCGCAGAAGCAATAGGTTACATAACCTTTATATATTCTATCATAAACGAGATTTGATAATCTGTAAATTTGGGCTTTTCTAGTTTTTCACAAACATCTTCTAATTTTTCTTTTACGTTTAATATGGCTTTAATGCTGTCATAATAATATTCCATCTTGTTTTACAAGATATTTTTTAGCGACATTTACAAACCTCGTAGAATATATCGGCTGCTTTGGTTGACCGACTGACTAAATTCCAAATATTGGCTGTCTTTCGAAAAGTTGATGTATATATTTTACAATACGATTGATCATTCTGAGCTTTAAATGAATCATGAAATGCGAGTAAATTTAACGTATGAGCAATGCATCGAAACTGTTTAGGAAGATTGACTTCAGATTCATCATCCTAATTGCTTTCAAAATCGATTGTTAAGATATTTGCTTCAGGATCGTCTAATTCATTTAGCAGTGATGTTGATTGCTCGATTTGAAATACTTTATAAGCTTTTGCGGTAATTGTGCAACATAAAGGAAAGACCCAGCTGCGATCATATTGATCTTGTAACGCTAGTGGTTTTCGGTCAGTTCGGTGAGGATCAGGTTACAGTTGCGGATAAGCTTGCCGGATTGGCCGGGTTCGGGAGAATAATCGCATCCGGAATTTAAATAGAAAATAATAATAGACCTTTATTTAGACCTTAATTACATAGAGAGGTCGTTACTCGATCATAACGCCTCGTAACAAATGAACTCGGCCGTAGAGAGAACGTGATTGGCTTTCGGAGGATTGCGGTAACCAATCGCCGCGGTTCGAAATGCTAAGTCTAATATCGCAAAACAAAATCAAGCGCCGTTCGGAATACGATATATGCTAAAGAAAAGAAAAGAACTTAATAGCGATAATAATCTATACGAGTGATACGGAGTACGCGCGGTTTAAGCGGTATCTGGATTGGTCGGGGAGTCGCAGAACGCGGAGTCGGTATGACGGTGGCGATTCCGCGCTTCGCCCGAGCCGCCTCGTGCAAAGGAGGCGAGGATATCGCCAGAGCGCGGATGCTCTGATGATGTTCGGGTTATTATAGTGAGTCTTCCCTGAGGGAGAGGACGGAGTTTATCGGCCAGGGATACCTAGCCGAGGGACTCGACGAGGATGCTTGTCGGGGACGGTGATTCGCCGAAGATGCTTGGCTATGGAACGCCGCGAGGATGCTCGCCGTGATCGGCTGCGGAGCGGGTGTTCAGAAGCTCGGGGTTAGCCGAGGATTCTTGGCTGTCGGGACGACGAGGATCCTAGTCGGGAATACTAGTAGAGGCGAGTATTCTCGTCCTCGCAGGAATAGAAGGTGCGGTCGAGGATGCTCGACCCTTTGACTATATAAATATGGATTGCTAGTACCCCTCCACTTTCCTATGTTTTCGTGTAAGAAAGATCTGCAACGCTTCCATCTCCTAAGTGGCAGAAATGTGAAGCAAAAAAGCGAGACAGCAATAGTAGAAAATCAGAAAAGAAAGAGATGGAATACAATATATCGCTTTGAATTTATACGTTCACTCCAAAATATGCGATTATATTTCTGTAAAATAAGAATTAATTTTACTAAATTAAAAGAAAATAAATATAAAATATACACATTTTATTATTAAAGATATATTTAAAAAAATTATATAATTAATATATCTCAAATAGCACAAAATATTTATAAAACATTTACTAAATATTTATATTTATTATAATATTTTATAAACATTTATCATAAACATTTAATAAATGTTTTTGTGGCCGTAGATTGGACTGATCATAAATATTTATCATAAACGTTTCAAAAATATTTATGATAAATATTATGGTAAATGTTTTGAACACGTTTATTAATTATTATGATAAATATTATGATAAATATTTTGAAAATGTTTATCAATTATTATGATAAATAATATGGTAAATATTATATTTTGAAAATGTTTATTAATTATTATGATAAAAATTTGTAAAATTTTACTTTCTTTATTAAATTTATATAAAATCTTTTAGTATTAAAAATTGCATCAGCAAACAATATTTTTTAAATATTTATTGTTGTGTATTTTAAATATTTAAAAAAACATTATCTACTGATTGGGAATAGTAGAATCCAACTAAAAATTATAAATTAATTTTAATTTTATTATTTTATAATTACAATATTAATATACATAGACAATTCTTATCATACTCGGTTAGACGTTAGCGAGGAAAGGTATTCAAAGGTTCCTTCCACATGTTCTGAGACTTAATTCGTGCGTAGATATCAATAAAAACGCCGCCGGCAGACAAAGTTCAGGCGCCACAACTCTCTTAAATTTAATTTTTTGAGGAATATATATACCCGGCATACACCGCCTATTTAATGTACTGAACCTCCTCAAGGATTACTAATGGATTATACTCAATTATAAGTACAATTTACTTAAGGGTCTCAAGGGCTTTCAGATCTATTCTATAGATAATAGACACACCTCGGTATGGCTCGCTCAACGTGGCTCAACAGGAACAGGAAGTAGCTGCTGAGTCGCCGGTCGCCGGTCGGCCACAGATCGTTCACGTGACGCTGTTGGTATGTTCTTTTCAGTTTCACTTCAAATGCAGTTGAAAAGAACAGATAAGAAACTTAAGATAGTGGCCTAGCTTACATCGAGCATTTGATACGCGTACTATAACTCGTAACTTTCTATTAAATTCTTTCTATTAAATCTTACTTTCGACGATGCGTGTATACATGATAAATATATTTAATAATCTTGATTCATATTGTACCAGTTTAGTATACTATTTTTTCAATTCATTGCCGAAATTAAGATAATTTAATAGAAAATTATTATAATAGTACGCGTGTATCAAGTGTTTGGTGTAAACTAGGACAGTAAAGAGGAAGCGATAGTACATACATACATCGAAACAGTATAAAAAAGAATAAGAAAAGCTACGCAACGATACCACTAATTCTTTTATTTGTATTTATTATAAATATTTACATAAATATTTCTGTAAATATTTATTCTTCATTTATCATAAACATTTTGGAAAATATTTAATAAATATTTTAACAATATTTTAGATAAAGATTTTTATAATCTTTTCCGTTGTTACGTCCTGCGGAGTAACAATTCTTTTCTTTCGAAACCGATACAGCCAAGCATCCGAAAAATTGCGAAAAGATGGCCTATCTTAACCGCGCGGATACGCTAAAATTGTCTGGTCGAGTCAATACGGTTGGTCTACACTTGACACGTGCCGATTTTGGGCGGAAGCAAGCGTTGAAAAGCGGATGATTGACCCCACCGACTCGAAACACTTGTCGCGCAATTAATAGGTAGGGCGTGGGCAATAATAAGAGACGGTACACCTGCGGATTAAAATCCCATAGGAACCATAGGCAGAATCAGGTATAAAAGGAAGGAGCTTCGGAGGTCGCGAGCACTTACTCAGCACTTACTTACTTTCTTACAGTCACTTACAGTCACTTACGAGCACATTTTTCATCAATCGCTCATTTTTCGTTCGCGATTCACTCTAGTTCGATCCGGCGCACATTCCGTGACATTATATGTCCGAGTTTGTGACGATCGGATTCGTATTTATCGTACTTAAATTTGACGCGGCATTGTGAGATCCGAACACTCTGAGTGCCAACCGTCGACCAACCGTCCGCCGTTGTAAGCTGAATCCGCTCCGCCAACCACTAAATCGTTCGCACCTTCAAAACTTCACCCAACAGTAAGTCTCAGCGTTCCATTATTATTATTATTTTATTTTTACTCTTCATAAGACTACCTTCTCTCTCTAATAAGATATTTATTATATTTTTCAAAACACTCATATACTCAGTATTATTCCACCACCCTTCCTTTCCTCCCTCTATTACTCTCACCTTCTTTATTTTCCCGCAGGATACAATCGAACTCTCTCTCTCTTTCGATTGGGTCCGCGACTCTCTTTATTTCCCGCAGGATACAATCGAGCTCTTTCGATTGGGTCCGCGACTTTCTTTATTTCCCGCAGGTTACAATCGAACTCTCTCTCTCTTTCGATTGGGTCCGCGACTCTTTATTTTCCGCAGGATACAATCGAGCTCTTTCGATTGGGTCCGCGATTCTCTTTATTTCCCGCAGGATACAGTCGAGCTCTTTCGATTGGGTCCGCGACTCTTTTTATTTCCCGTAGGATACAATCGAGCTCTTTCGATTGGGTCCACGACTCTCTTTATTTCCCGCAGGATACAGTCGAGCTCTTTCGATTGGGTCCGCGACTTTTTTTATTTCCCGTAGGATACAATCGAGCTCTTTCGATTGGGTCCACGACTCTTTTTAGTTCCCGCAGGATACAATCGAACTCTCTCTCTCTTTCGATTGGGTCCGCGACTCTTTTTATTTCCCGCAGGATACAATCGAGCTCTTTCGATTGGGTCCGCGACTTTCTTTATTTCCCGCAGGATACAATCGAACTCTCTCTCTCTTTCGATTGGGTCCGCGACTCTTTATTTTCCGCAGGATACAATCGAGCTCTTTCGATTGGGTCCGCGATTCTCTTTATTTCCCGCAGGATACAGTCGAGCTCTTTCGATTGGATCCGCGACTCTTTTTATTTCCCGTAGGATACAATCGAGCTCTTTCGATTAGGTCCACGACTCTTTTTATTTCCCGCAGGATACAGTCGAGCTCTTTCGATTGGGTCCGCGACTTTTTTTATTTCCCGTAGGATACAATCGAGCTCTTTCGATTGGGTCCACGACTCTTTTTATTTTCCGCAGGATATAGTCGAGCTCTTTCGATTGGGTCCGCGACTCTTTTTATTTCCCGTAGGATACAATCGAGCTCTTTCGATTGGGTCCACGACTCTCTTTATTTCCCGCAGGATACAATCGACCTCTTTCGATTGGGTCCGCGACTTTTTTATTTCCCGTAGGATACAATCGAGCTCTTTCGATTGGGTCCACGACTCTTTTTAGTTCCCGCAGGATACAGTCGAGCTCTTTCGATTGGGTCCGCGACTCTTTTTATTTCCCGTAGGATACAATCGAGCTCTTTCGATTGGGTCCACGACTCTCTTTATTTCCCGCAGGATACAATCGAGCTCTTTCGATTGGGTCCGCGACTCTTTATTTCCCGTAGGATACAATCGAGCTCTTTCGATTGGGTCCACGATTCTCTTTATTTCCCGCAGGATACAGTCGAGCTCTTTCGATTGGGTCCGCGACTTTTTTTATTTCCCGTAGGATACAATCGAGCTCTTTCGATTGGGTCCACGACTCTCTTTATTTCCCGCAGGATACAGTCGAGCTTTTTCGATTGGGTCCGCGACTTTTTTTATTTCCCGTAGGATACAATCGAGCTCTTTCGATTGGGTCCACGACTCTCTTTATTTCCCGCAGGATATAGTCGAGCTCTTTCGATTGGGTCCGCGACTCTTTATTTCCCGTAGAATACAATCGAGCTCTTTCGATTGGGTCCACGTCTCTCTTTATTTCCCGCAGGATACAGTCGAGCTCTTTCGATTGGGTCCGCGACTCTTTTTATTTCCCGTAGGATACAATCGACCTCTTTCGATTGGGTCCACGACTCTCTTTATTTCCCGTAGGATACAATCGAACTTTCGTTCGATTGTATCCTACTCTCTTTATTTCCCGCAGCATACAATCGAGCTCTCGCGATTGGGTCCGCGACTCTCCTTATTCCCTGCTGGATACAATCGAACTTTCGTTCGATTGAATTCGCAATTTTCTTTGCTTCCAGTGGAAACGAAGAATTCCGTCCCTTTTATTAATTTAAACTTTTTCCTTTCTCCTTTCAAGAAGTTACAATATAAATTTTATTTCCCTTTATTAGAAAGAGAGAACGTAGCCTTAATTTTTAAATTCATTCTAGTGCGTAATCGTGCCCCTGAGCGGAAAACGCAAATCACAATATACACCCACACACGCACATTTATATCTCGTTAAGCACCAATGTAACCAATTAGAATTTAAGTTATAATTACATTTTTTTTTTTTTTTTTATTAAGAACATAAGATTTTTCTTCTTTTTATTATACATGTTCTCTATTAACAAAAATGTTATTTGCAAATTAATAATTATTATTTTAGTCATCACCTATCATTGTAATTGGTTATTTCTTTTATTATGTTAAAGTAAATTGTAATTCTTAGTTTCAATCATTTTTCTTTACTTCAATCACCTCTAATTCCCGCTCCGATAAAATTGCACTTAGTCCGATCCCGCGTAAAAGCGATTCAATTCGTTTACGCAAAATAAGGACTACACGAATGCAAGAGTCTGAATGAGAGTCATAGGTCGTCATTCTCGACACCTGACCTACATTCTGACTCACCTGACGCATTCGACTCATCGCACTCGCCCGGAGACATGTGTGCGAGAGATTAGGCCTGTTCCGTCCTTCCTACCTCGCTCGAATTATTTCTCTAAGTCTCTACCTGCCAACGAGCGACCCGAGAGACTTATTTCGAGAATTCTGGACGTAACAGACCATTTGAGAAATTTTGGGGGCTCGTCCGGGATGAAAAGTGCAATTTTTAAGAGCAGGATTGACTACGAGGTCCGGATCAAATAAAGAAGAAATCGATAACATTCATAAATCTGCTGTTGAAAACCAGGGTATACCTGGACGTAAACCAGTCACGATTACACAGACATCAACTCCCACCACATCCTTTAAAAAAAATTCCTAGATTATTTGATCTTACTTTGCATGATTCGGAGAGTTCGTTGGGAGGTTGCGACGAGACGCTAATACCTGGTTTCAACGACTCCGACGTTGCGGGAGACGATACAGTAAAAGAATAGAGGGACCCGAACCTATCGTTAAAACTAAACCACCCGGAATGGCTCACTCAAATCCGTTCGCTTCTTTGAAGTACGCGGTAGAGGCCGTCCCTTTCTTTGATGGACAAAATATTCCGTTATCTCATTTTATTGAAGGATGCGAGGAAGCTAAGTCCATGCTACCCGCCGAGGCGGAGCTTCAATTTGCTCGCATAATTAGAACACGAATCGTCGGCGAAGCGCGCCGTACAATTCAGGATCAAAATTTCGATACCGTTGCTCAATTAACCGCATATTTAAAACAAGTATACGGGACATCTAAGACCGTATATCAATTGCAAGGGGAATTAGGGTGCATTTATCAAAAAAATGAAGAAGATGTAATTACTTATGCAAATAGAGTAAAATTGTTAGGAAAACAAATATTAGAAGCATATAAAGCATGGGGAAATGGCCCACCCGATCATAATGTAAAAATATCACTGGAAAAAGACATGTGCAAATGTTTCATTAGAGGATTGAAACTGGAAATTGAGCAAAGAATCGTGAGAGATTTAAATGTTCAAGAAACCGTATCCGATGCATTAAGAATAGAGCGCGAACTACGCTCAATGACCGACTTGCGACAAAGCAAAGGTAGCGCTGCCGACCGAGAAACAATTATCAGTCGGCCGCGCGAAATGTGCCAAATTTATTACAAGGAGGGACATTCAGCTTCAAAATGCAGAAAATTGACTCAAACAATTCAGCTGGGTCATATCAGATCCGATTTAGGAACTGAAATTTTAATATGTCAAATTTGCAAAAAACGTGGGCACAGTGCCGACAAATGTCGGTTACGCAATCCTCAAACTCGACAGTCTGTTAGAATGATACGGGAAAATAACGTCATTTGTCAATTATGCTCTAAATCCGGGCATGACGCTAAGTCATGTAGAAATAATAAAATTAATATTCAAAATAAGCCCTCTCTAGTTTGCCAGTGGTGTGATCGGCTAGGGCATACGGCTAATAATTGTTGGAAAAAACAAAATGAGCAACGCGGCGAGGTGAACAAATTAAAAATCACTTGTCAAATGTGCAATAATTTCGGGCATATCGCAAAAAATTGTCGATCAAATCCAAAGGTAGATGCGGTACCTAAAGATTTGATAGTTTGTCGATATTGCAAAGAGCAGGGGCACCTCCTCGAAAATTGCGAACTGCGAATTGCAAGCAACAATCGTAGAAAAGCAAACAATTCGGGAAACGCGGATGGACCCTCGACGTCGAGTGTGCAGCAGGGGTCCGGAAGGATCTCACACCCGTCGCCAGCCAAAGAAACCAAGTAAATAAGCATGTGTTGACCGCCCGCCAAGTAACCATAAATCTTGACAAGCATAGTCGCGTGCCTACCGTTCAGGTAAATTTTTGTGAAACAATTCCGCAAACTACCTTTTTATTGGATACTGGGTCAGGACCGAATATAATTAAAGAACATTTTATACCCACGGGCATAGTTATCAATTACAATAATATTTTGAAGTTAAGCGGAATAAACGAATACCCGGTTTATACTCTCGGAGAAATCGTTCTCCCTCTTTTCGGGAAAGAAGTAACATTCCATATCGTGTCAAGTAATTTTCCTATATCACAATCCGGTATATTAGGTAACGATTTCTTTCAACAAACATTTTCCAAAATCGACTATGCTAATGGTTATTTAAACGTAGCAGGCACTAACGTTCCTTTCTTTTCTCCAGAAATTATTACCGCAGCTCCACGGTCCGAATTATTTTATGTGAGAGTAGGGAACCCTGATATAAAAATCGGGTACATACCTAAATTAAAAATTGCCCATGGAATCTATTCAAAGGAAACTATAGCAGAAAACGTTGACGGAAAGGCCTACCTTAATGTTATAAGTACTTTGGATGAGGAAGTAGAAGTTCAAGTACCAACACTGTATCTCAAGCCTTTGAATGATATACTCGACGATCACGAGGATAAAATCGAGATGCCAAATGAACCAGAAGAAATTATGATAAAATGCAAGACTAACAAAGAAGAAGTAAAAGAAAAAATTAATAATGGAAATAATACACATTACGAGAAGGTAAATTTAATTGATGGAAAAATTGAGAAATTAAGTAATCAAATAAAAATGAAAAATCTCGAAGAAAAGGAAAATAAAAGAATGAATATAAAGGAAAATCAATTTAAAAATGAGGCAAAAATAAAAGAGAAAACTGAAGATAAAATCTTAAAGGAAAATGAAGAATTGAATAACAATTTTAATTTCAAAAATCCAGATCTCCAAAATTTTGGACGAAGAGGCTTCCAAATCTCTCCTGAATTGCCCAGAGATTCAAAAATTCAAGAAAACGGAAATCACCAAACCTGGCTTGGATTGTCCAGTAATCTTAAAATTCTTAGGGAGAGAAAATTCCCAATTCCTCCTAAATTATCCAGCGATTCACAAATCCAAACGGAGGGAATCTACCAAACTTCTAATGGATTATCCAAGAATCTAAAAATTATTAGTGAGGGATGTTTCCAAACCCCTCCCTCAGAGCACTTCATTCCTGCCGATCGTGAAGAGGGAAGTTACCAAACCTCGTCAAGCGATGCGGTTTTATTTTCAAGGGAACCGAAGGAAAAAGGTTCCTCTATTTCTCAAGAAAAAATAAAATCTCTTAGAAACAAAACGATCATAAAAAACGATAACATCTCTCCTTCAATTACAAAAATACCTTCAAGGGAAAACAGAACCGAGACCCCCGAAATAAGTAAGTTATATTATTCTAAAGAGAATGAATCTCTTGCAGAAAATGTTGCCTCAACTCAACAAATGAGTGAAAATTTTAAAAGTAAACAAATTCAAACAGAAGAGAAGCGAGATTTGCAAAATAAAATACCTCGCGAATGTTTTCAAATTTCTGAAAATTTGGAGCAGAATAGGCTCGCAGAAATTATGGAGTTATTACGTCTCGATCATTTAAATATCCAAGAAAGAGATAACGTAATAAGTCTTATGTCCGGCAGCCAGGATAGATTCCACATACCCGGAGAAAAATTAACAGCGACTCATGTGTTGCAACATCAAATACCGACAACAGACGACCGACCCATCAATACTAGACAATATCGATTTCCTCAAATTCATAAAGGAGAAATAAATAAACAAGTTGAGGACTTGGTTAGGTGGCGCGCATGCGATCGGATGTGTGTAAGGAGTGTGTGGCCGAGAGTGCACAGCGTGTGAGTTAATTAAGTTAGCGGACAGGCGGGAAAGAGGTGAGGGAGGGAAAGGGGAGGGAGAGAAGCTAGGGCGATTGAAGGGAGATTTGGGGAGGCAAGAAATTGGTAGAAAACAGAGTGGATAGGAAGCAGGCTAAAAGTAAGGTTAGGACAGAATGGCGAGTAAGGCGGGAGATGTCGGTAAGGAAGGAAGCAGAGATCTTAGGCAAAGAAAGTTAGTGACAGAGGATAAATCCAACGGTAAGAGAGTATCTTTTAGGTTAGAGGAGACGGAAAATGTGAGTAAGGTTGCATGGCAAAAAGAAATAGAGAAGTTAAAGAAGTATTGGCAAAATGAGGTAAAAGAACTAAAGCAGATGATAGCAGATCTAAAGACGGAAGTAAAATTAGTAAGGAGCAGAGAGGAAAAAAGGGACGACAAACTGGATCAGGTAGCGAAGAGCGTAGAAAGTATGGAAAAATGGAAAGAGGAGGTTAGAAATGCAGGAGACGTTGAGATGTACAATAAGGAAGATAGTGATAGTGGGGGAGGGAGTAGAGCATCAGTTAGAAGCTTCGGGAGTAGCGTTAGGAGTATCAGATCATGTGGAAGCGAGGGTTTTAGTGACAGAGAGGTGAATAAGTTAAAGAGATGGATGTCTGTTAGAGAAAGAGAGGAGAGAAGCAATAACATAGTCATTAGGGGATTAGGGGAAGGAATAGAGGAATTTGGAAAAGCGGAAGATAAGAAAGCATGGACCGAGAATTTTATAGGAAAGAAATTAGATGTCAATTGTAAAGTGGTAATGTGTAGGTTAAGTGGATCAGTAGTAATTGCTAAAATAGATGGAGAAGAGAAAAAGAAGGAAATTATGATTAAAAAAAGCAAGTTAAAGGGTGGGAAAATATTCATAGAAAACGATTTAACATGGGAGGAGAGGAAGGTGCAAGAAAAGATTCATAAATGGTGTAGAGAACAAAGAGAGAAGGGATTTGAAATAAAAATAGGAACAGGAAGAGTAAAAATAGGGGATAGTTGGAAAAGCTGGGAAGAAATAGAGGAAAATACGAGGAAAGAGGGAGATAAGGGGGGAATGAATGAGGAAAATAGGGAGAAGAGAAGGGATAGGGAGAGGGATAAAAGTCAGGATTTCAATTAAGCCAGGAAGTTGAGGAGGAAGTAGCAGGTGAGGGGGGAGAGGGGAAAAGGAGAATGGTATTTTGGAATATAGCAGGAATATGGAGACAAGATGAGGAATTTTGGAAATTTATAGGGAGGATGGACTATATATGTTTAATAGAGACATGGGTAGAAGAGAAAGGTTGGGAAAAAATTAGAAAGAAATTACCAGGGACTCACAGGTGGGGATGCAGTTTCGCGATCAGGGAAAAGAAAAAAGGTAGGGCAAGGGGTCGCTTTATTATTGGTGTAAGTAAAGATTGGGGTGAGGAACAGTTAAAGATAAATAGTGAAGAGATGGAGGGGTTGATAGTTACAAAGGTTAAAAATAGTGATGATAAATTAAAATTTATAATAATGGGAATATATGCAACTAGGAATTGGTTGGATTTGAGAAATAAAATTGAAAGTATAACAGAGGAAAATAAGGAAGAGTATATAATAATAGGAGGAGATTTTAACGCTAGAATAGGTGAAGAAGGAGGAAATGATGAAGAAGGATGGGGGGTGACACGTAGGAGTAAAGATAAAGTAGTAAACAACAGGGGGAGAGATTTCTTAGACTTAGTAGGTGAAATTGGAGGAAATATCATGAATGGGACAACAAAGGGAGATAAATTAGGAGAATACACATACGTAGGGGAAAGGGGAAGCTCAGTTATAGACTATGTAGTAGTAAGTGAAAACTGTAGAGATATTGTAAACGATCTCGTGATCGTAGGCCGACCGGACTCAGATCACATGCCCCTGGTCTTGGAAATGAAGAACAATATAGGAAGAAAGAAAAAGAAGGATATGAAGAAAGAAGAGGAAGGAGAAATATATAGATGGAGAGAAGAGGATATAGTGGAATATAAAGAAAGGACGGAGGAAAAAGAGGAGGAAGAGGAGGTAATAATAGAGGAATCTATAGAGGAAAAATGGAAGGTCTTAAAGGAATTAGTACTTAAGTCAATGGTAAAAGTAAAAACAAAAGGAGGAGCGAGAAAGAAACTAGGCTTCAAAGAATGGTGGAACAGGAGTTGCA
This sequence comes from Solenopsis invicta, assembly GCF_016802725.1. Taxonomy (NCBI): domain Eukaryota; kingdom Metazoa; phylum Arthropoda; class Insecta; order Hymenoptera; family Formicidae; genus Solenopsis; species Solenopsis invicta. The sequence continues at coordinate 25,176,152 of NC_052665.1, forward strand.
CAAGAAGAAAAAGGTTGGTCCACAGAGTTTATGATAGTTGGAGGAAAGGAAAACTAATCAGAGAAAGATACATAGAAGAGAGAAGAAAATTCAGGGAACATTTAGAAGAAAGGAAGAGACTATGGAAAGAGAAGGAAGAGGAGGAGTTAAGTGATCTAAAGAGCGAGGCACAAGTATGGAAAGTAATAAACAGGAAAAGAGGTAGAGGAAACTGGGTCGATAATGAGATCAGTAAGGTGGAGTGGACCAACCATTTTAGCAAGCTGATAGGAGGTGAGAACGAAGAATCAGAGACTGAGCAGGAAGATAGAAGAGGTGTAGAAAGAAGACAACCAGGGGATCAAGTAACAAGAGATATGGACGACCTGAGTGAAGCGGAAATAATAGAGGCTATAAAGAGACTGAAGAAAGGCAAAGCAGCAGGAATTGATAGAATACCGATGGAAGCCTGGAAATTCGGTGGTTCTAAAGTCAAGAAAAGATTGGTAAATCTGTTGAAGGAAATTTGGCAGAAGAAGGAAATACCGGAGGACTGGAAGATGAGTGTCATTGTCACGCTGCATAAGAAAGGAGACACGGAGAAGGTAGAGAACTATAGAGGAATAGCTTTGTTATGCTCGGTTTATAAGGTATATGCAGAAATTCTAAGGAAAAGAATAGAAAAGGAGTTTGATCAGAAATGTATAATACCGGAGAGCCAAGCAGGTTTCAGAAAAGGAAGGGGAACAATGGATAACATATTCATATTGACCCATGTTATACAGAGAGAGAGAGAGAGAAAGAAAAGGAGAAAGAAAAGGATGGCAAAGCAAGGAAGGTTTTCGCCTTTTTCGTGGATCTAGGGGCAGCGTTTGACAGTGTTAATAGAGGAAAGTTATGGAACCTGAGGGAGAAGTGGAGGATCAACGGAGACCTAATTGACAGATTAAAAGGAATTTATAAGGAAACAAAGGCAGTAATCAGAACAAAGGAAGGGCTATCGGAGGAGATCACGACAAGGAAAGGAGTAAGACAGGGGTGCGTTTTGAGTCCGATATTATTTAATATGTATATGGCGGAACTAGATAAGTATTTAGAAAATAGGGGGATAGGGGGAGTAAAGTTAGGAAAAGAAAGGATATGGTCGTTAGCATATGCGGATGATATAGTCTTATTAGCTAAAAATGAAGAGGCGTTGAAAGATATGATGGACACTCTGAAGAGATTTTTAAAGGATAGAAAATTAAAGTTAAATGAGGAAAAATCGAAAATTATGATATTTAATAGCGAGGGAAAGGAGAAGAAAAGGAAATGGAAATGGGGTAGGAGAGAAATAGAAGAGGTGCAAAATTTTAAATACTTAGGATTCACATTTAATAAAAGAGGAGATTACGGTAGTCACATAAAGGAACTAAAAAGGAAAGGTAGAATAGCAGCAAACTTGGTCTGGGGACTGGGAGAAAGAATATGCAAGAATGATTTTGTAAGAAGATGGAAATTATTTAAATACTTAGTAGAAAGCGTCATGGTTTATGGGGTAGAACTATGGGGATGGGAAGAAAGGAAAGAATTAGAAAAGATCTGGCTAGATTATATGAGATGGGTATTTAAACTGGATTTTTGTACACCAAGATACTTGTTAACAAAGGAATTAGGAATAAGTAAACTAAAGGTAGAGTGGGGTATTAGAGCCAGAAAGTATGAAGAAAAGATAAAGGAAATGGGAGATGAAAGATGGGTTAAGTTATGTTGGGAAGAAAAAAGAAGAGAAGGATGGATTGGGACATATGGTAGGGAAAGAGAAAAGTATTATAATAGGAATGGTTGGGGGTTAAATGCGATAGATAATATGCCAAGAGAAGAGAGGCTTTTAATAGAGGAAATCAGAGAAAAAGAAAGAGATGTGCAAAAACAGTTAGAAGATAGCAAAATAAGGGAGGCTAGATATAATAAAAGATATAGGGAGTTTAATGGAGAGGGTAGGACACCAAAATATATAGAACAGGGAATCACAAGTGGGGGTAAGAACTGTGAAGGAATAAGAGCGCTAGCTAGGTTAAGATGCGGTAATATGGAGAACGATAATAAATACTGGTTAGATGAGGAAAAAAGAGGATGCATTTTTTGTAAGATAGGGAAAGATAATATGGAGCATTTTATTGGTGATTGTGTGATAGCTAGGGACTGGTTTGTAGGAATAGGAGACAGTGTCAAAGATACAATAAGCGCACTGGAAAGTAAAGATTTAGACGAAAAAAAGGAGAAGATACTAATTAAGTTCTGGAGGGAAAAAGAGAAGTATAAAAAGATAATCGAAGATGGTGATGTAGGCCAGAGTGTCTAGTACAGTATGCGCATATTTTTAAGTAAATGTAAGAAGAAAGAATTTTTTCTTTCAGAAAATAGGTAGTTAGTTATATATATAGTAAGTACTAGGTAACTAGTTATAGGCTTTTGTTTTATATTTGTATATTTTGTGTAAAAATGTTCCTACTCGAGTAGAATGTGTAAATACCGTAAGGGCCACAATGTAAAAATGTAAAAAATGTAAAAATGTAATTAGGAGTTAGGTTTAGTTAAGGAGAACGGAGGGGAGGTAGAAACCGTTAGAGAGATAGGGGCAGGGGGCTGTGAGGAAAGGCGGAGAATTTTAGGTGAGAGTATGCGTGAGAGAGTGGAAGTATGCGTGGGTTTAAGTTTTTATATGTAAACCAAGTCCCGCTTCCTGGCTGTAGCTGAAGTGAAATAAATTTCATTCATAAACAAGTTGAAGAATTGTTAGATGGAGGCGTAGTAAAATTATCTCAGTCACCTTACAATACGCCCATATGGATAGTGCCTAAAAAGGAAGATTCAAAGGGAAACAAACGCTGGAGAATGGTTTTAGATTTCCGCGCTTTAAATGAAAAAACCATTGGCGACGCTTATCCATTACCTAACATTGTTGACATCCTGGATCAATTAGGAGGAGCGGAATATTTCTCCGTATGTGATCTAGCTTCTGGTTTCCATCAAATAAAAATGGACCCCACCGATGGTCACAAAACGGCATTTACTACTCCCTTCGGGCATTATGAATTCGAACGAATGCCATTCGGATTAAAAAATGCACCTGCGACTTTCCAACGTTTAATGGATTTAGTATTATCCGGATTGCAAGGCAAGGAATTATTCGTCTATATGGACGATATAGTTATTTATGCTACTTCACTGGAAGAGCATGAAAGAAAATATAAACTATTAATGGATCGACTCCGCAAAGCAAATTTAAAATTACAACCTGATAAATGTGAATTTCTGAAGACTGAAGTGACATACCTTGGGCATATAATAGGTAGAAACGGTGTTAAGCCCGATCCGAAAAAATTAGAAGCCGTAAGACAATTTCCTCGACCAAAAACTCCGAAAAATATTAAACAGTTTCTTGGACTAGCGGGATATTACAGGCGATTTATACCAAATTTTTCTGCGCTAGCCAAACCACTGTCAAACTTGCTAAAAAACGACGTTTGCTTCGAATGGACATCTGCCCAAGAGGATTCTTTCGAAGCATTGAAGGAGAAATTATGCGAAGAACCAGTATTGCAATATCCTGATTTTTCTAAACCATTTATTTTGACTACCGACGCATCTGGAATAGCCGTGGGAGGCATTTTGTCACAAGGAGAAATAAATAAAGATCGACCAGTAGCATACGCATCTCGAACACTAACCGATAATGAAATAAAATATGACACCTACGAAAAAGAAGCATTAGCAATAATATACTGCGTCAAACATTTTCGTCCATACTTATACGGACGCAAATTTACGCTAGTCACAGACCATAAACCCCTACTCTGGTTCAAAAATGCACAAGATGCCAATATGCGTATACTTCGCTGGAGACTTAAATTAGCAGAATACGATTACGATGTAGTATATAAAGCCGGTAAAACTAATGTAAATGCCGACGTTTTATCTAAAAATCCAGTAGATTACGATGAAAGAATCTGTAATGTAGTTAAGCATAATAAAATCTTAAATCCTAATGACCCGAAAGACGCAGAAATTATAGCCGATTTATTAGAAGAAACAGACGAAGAAGACGAAGACTTTGAATTGTATCTCTCAGACGAGGAGGAATTTGAGAATCCGCCGTCGGACAATGATCTGTATAGTAACCATATGGATTCCACGCAGCCTGTGTCTACAATGAGAGAGAAAGTAACTCAAGACTTTCCTACACGCGACAAAATACAAACGAGAAGCCAGACAGCGAAGATTAAAGACACCGCTCATAAATATTTAACAGACGAAACCGAATCATCAAAGATTAGAAACGGACCGACAGCAAGAGAAGCCGATAATACTGACGACGAGACAATGGAAAGCCAAAACGAGGAAACAGAGAATGAAGAAGAAGAAAACGACGAGACAAGACATAGAAATGATCCACCGGATAAAGAAAGCGATAGTGAAAATGACGCAAATAAAATTAGCGAAATAAATAAACGACGAAAAGCAAAACCTACTATTATTAAAGATCAAATAATTAAAAGCAACGTTTTCGACTCTCGAGAATTATTATTCTTGCGGAAGAATAACGTGGCATATTTCGTAGATACTACAGGAAAGCCTTTAGATTCAGGCTCTCAAAAATTATTCGAAAAAAATGAGCTTCCAAACTTGGAAGATCTTACCTTAGGCAGGGTTAAGGCTATAAAATATAAAAAACGTTACCATATGGCGTTGCCCATTAGCGAGGGACAGCGCGAGGGTCCAACGATGACTTTAACTCAGGTAACAGCCGTGCTAAAAGATCTCTGTGTTATGGCCGAAAAATTAAAACTAGAAACTCTTAGTATTGCAAAAACGGATATTGTTAACAATGTACCATGGAATAACATTAAAGCACTATTGCAATTAACGTTTATCAACTCCACGACTAAATTAATTATTTGCAATGGATTAGTTAAATACCCTCCAAGAGATCTTCGACCTATTATAATCGGAGAAACACATTGCTTGCCTACTGGAGGACATCGTGGCGTTACAAAAACTTATAACAGAATCAAACATAATTACTATTGGGAAAATTTAAAGACAGATGTCCAGCATTATATACAGCAATGTTTCAGTGTCAGTTGAAAAAATTAGTTAGGGTAAAAACTAAACAACCCATGATGATAACTGACACGCCAGGATCTTCTTTCGACAAAGTTGCTATGGATATAGTGGGGCCGTTACCTAAAACCATGAGAGGAAATGAATACATTCTAACCCTGCAGGATCAGCAAAATTCTGTATGGGGATTCCTTTACCTGACCAGACTTCCGAAACAATAGCGGAAGCCTTTGTAGATAAATTTATTTGTGTATTAGGAGCGCCCAAAGCCATATTGACCGATCACGGAAGAAATTTCATTAGTGAATTAATGAAGAAAATAGCAAAGCTGTTCCGAATTCGCAAATTTCGCACAACGGCTTTCCACCCTCAATCAAACGGGTCATTAGAAAGATCGCATCATGCATTAGGAGAATATTTAAAGCAGTATGCTAACGAACAAAAGCAATGGGATAGATGGATCGGACTCGCAATATTTAATTACAATACCAGCGTCCACGAAGCCACGAAGCACACGCCATATGAATTAGTATTCGGCAAAATAGCAAGAATTCCGACTAATGAACTCTTAGGCCCAGAAGATAAATTAGCAAGTTACGATGACTATTTGATAAATTTAGTTACGCAACTTCACGGCATCCAAACCAACGCCCGCGAAAATGTTATTAATGCGAAAATTAAGTCGAAAAAACACTACGACAAGAAAATTAACCCACAGACGTTTAAGCCTGGAGATTACGTATTCTTATTAAAAGGGCCTAAACCCGGTAAATTCGGAGACCATTATACTGGCCCTCACGAAATTCTCGAAATAATAAATAGAAAAAACGTTAAAATAAGAATAAAGAAAAATAACCGAATTGTACATCCCAATCGATTGAGAGTTTCCCATATAAAACCCACCCTTAACCATTAAAATAAATAGTAACAACAATCAAAATTTCAGATGGATCCCCGGGTTATGGTTATAATACTAATAATAGTATGGGCCCGCGAAACAGCCGGAATAATAGACTACAATTGCGGATCACCGATGGCAAATATAACAACAATGTCCTTGCTTAATACAGAAGAATGCGATATACCTCTTCAACGTGTGAACCAGACCAAAAAATATATACAACTCTTACAGATCAATGAATTTAAAACAGTAAAAGTTATTCAATGCAAAGTTGAGATCGATAGGATAGTAAAAACATGCGGAATGTTCTCTCACACCGGTGATGTGCTTAATGGCAAATACTCATACATAGAAGAAACCTCCCGTGAAACTTGCATGAAAATGCAATGGATCGGAACCTATCGTCACGGAAATACTGTGATATCCGACTTAAAAGCAAATCAATCAGTCTCACGGCCAGTAACTTTAGCAGGGCACATAGATAACGCAGGAACGTGCCACGGGACTAGTTATTCCGATTCTTTTGGAAGTTGGCCCAACGTGATTGTGCTCGCAACTGTAAAAATCACACTCCAAGATTATGAGGCCACGGTCCAACTCAACTCAAATCGAATAGTGCTCCGGTCCGGAGTGACCTGCGATTTCAAGTCCACCCAATGCGTAGAAGGAGGAAACACCTACTGGGACCCACTCCCCCCGAGTCAATGTGCACTTTCTAATTTCGGGTCACTTTATGATGGATTCGCGGATGTACTAGTAGATGATACCGGCAAAGAATCACAGGTAGTTTACTCTTTAAATTCTCAAGAAACGACCTTCGCACTGACAATGAGAGGACAATATACACACTGTGGATACACGCTCATAAGAACCGAACACCCGAAATTATTGATCTATGAAACAACCTTCGGGAGTTCAATATTCGGTAAGGAATATCGCCCGCAAAACCTCGATATTTTTGCCTACATAAACTCCAAGTTTTTGTATGTGGAAAAACACGTACGCACAGGTAAACGAATTATATCGAAATGTCCTCCAACAACAATGCACCCTCGAACAAAAGGTACTAAAAAACGCATTGGCTCTCGCCACTCACGCCCCAGACGCTTTCGCCTACCACATAATGCAAGGGCCAGGATATATGGCTTTGTTAGCCGGAGAAGTGATACATATAGTGAAATGCGTACCTGTCGAAGTGAAACTTGCTCACACTGGAAAATGCTATGATCAGCTACCAGTACTACGAAATAACGAGAGTCTATTTTTAACCCCACAAACTCATATTTTATTGCGTCAAGGGACGGAGGTTACTTGCAACTCACTCGCACCCGCCATGTATCTTCTCGGAGACTCATGGTATAAATTCACACCCAAACCAGTCGAGACGCTACCTCCAATAATTATGAAGCCCATGACTAAACCAACATGGAAATATATTAGTCCCGGTTCGCTTGCCACAAGCGGAATATATACAGAAAATGAACTCGAAACGCTTAGGGATCATATAATGTTTCCTGCCGAACGACCAGCTCTGCTTAACACGGTAGCCCGAGGAATGATGGGGCAATCGGGCTCCATAAATGGAGGATCTATCTCTAACCTTTTGGACGAAGCCTCCATAGAGAAAATAGCTACATCTGCATGGGAAAAATTCTGGAATCGATTTCTGATCTTTGGGAATGTCAGCGCGGGGATAATCGGAATATATATGTCAGTAAGAGTTGTAAAACTAATAATAGATACTTTTGTGCACGGATATGCCCTGCACACCGTGTACGGATGGTCAATATATTTGGTTGGAGCAATATGGGACTCAATCACCCAACTCTTGTTACACCTAGGAAAGGACCGTTGTAAATTAAGGAATCCATCTCCCTCAGCACCTGACGAGTCGCAAGCAATAAGATTCTCAGAACTACAAGAGGATCCTAGACGGGAACAGCACAATTACCCCCTGCTCCCGCCTAAAGAAAATTCAACGTATACTCTCGAGTTAAAAAACTAAAAAAAAAAAAAAAAAATTCTTCCATTCTTATCCCTCTATCTCTAATGTAAACAATACCATACATTTGCACCAATGAGTCCGTGGTTCTCTTATAGATGACTACTGCTATCGGCCACATAAATACGGGAACTTTGACTCGAAGCCTTCTGAAAGTAAAAATAATAAGGGTAGACTCGCCCACCTTGATTTGGGTTCATCTACAAAACTCTGCAGACGATTTCGAAGAAATGTTAGAGGAGCTCCAACGCCAGATGACGCGACGAGGGCGACTGCTGCATCACCGACCCGACGACATTAAAGCAGATGAAATTGTCGCCGTTCACGATAGACGGAGATGGCAACGTGGCGTTATTCTTAGTGCCTATGAGAATGGAACAGCCACTATTTTTCTAAAAGATTGGGCCCGTATTATCGAGCGGCCCTATTGCGAAATCTATCAACTCGAAGAAAGATTCCGTGATTTTGAATGGCGGGCAATCCCTTGCACATTAGCATATACAGAACCTTGCCCAGTAAAAAGAATATGGCCCCGGCGGGCCAGAGATCTTCTAAAATTTTTAATTGAACAACGGGAAGGATGGATCAGCATTGTCGGGGACGTAGAAGAAGAAGCGGCGCTCGTGAAGATGGAGATAAGAAACGAATGTGGGAGCGGAATACTTGACGTCAAGGACATCCTCGTAAAACTAGGCCACGCTCAAGACTCCGAAAGAATCCTGGCATATGCATACCCTTCGGTTTAACAAAAAGGCGTATAAGTAATAACATTAGTATTAGTAACTATTATTCATCAAGTAAGTAGGATAATTAATGTTAAGCATTAAGCGCGACACACGTCGAAGAAAGGGACTCCCCGGTTAGGAAATTCATCGAGTAATAAAAAATAAAAAAAAATTTATATATATATTTTTTTTCATACATAAAAATGGAAGGTCATAAGTATTACAAACACATAAATATATATATATATATATACATGTATACCTAAAGCGATGAATTTCCTATTGCAGCAAATACATATAGAATGAGGAAGGCTCTCTGTCGCGATTGGCCAGAACTAGAAAGGGAATGTCGCGAATTATTCTGGGAAGACTTTGTGTACCTGAGCAACCTTCGGTGCGTTACCAGCTTAGGAAACTCGAGGATATTTCAACATTCCGAAAATTGTTCAAAAATTTGTCACCATTGTTACTTAACATTGTCTTCTGCTACGCGACTTAAATAACATATGAACGCCTCTATAAACATCATTTAGTCCACATAAACGCGGTACGCAATCAGACTTACTGTGCTATCTGCTACAGGATAACTGTAACAGTCAAAGCAGTCGAACGATGTGAAGGCTGTCTCCAAAAATTTGAGCAAGCCGATAGAGCGTTTTTAAATGCCGGAAACGGAATACCGGTAGTAGCGACTCTAAGCGAAATCCGAGATCTGTGCGACCGTAGTATTACGTATGTGACGAGAGGTGCATAAAATTAAATTAAGAACAAAATTGAAATCCGATCTCTCGAACATACCGAACTAATTCAAGAAAACAAGGGAAGAGAGCTCTTCCTCCCTTGTACTAAAGGTTTCAATAATCACTACTTGATCGTCGATTGCAGTACACAAGGATGTCGGTCATTTTCAACTCCTGTTGGCCAAGAAGAAACCGAGGAGAAGAAACAAAAGAGGCTTTGCGCGCCCTGAATACTGCTAGACTTATAATGGATCTCAAATGCGTCACCACGATAAGCGGACGCCCGATGTATCAACGATTCGGCAACCATTGCAAGATTTGCGAAAATTGCTATATAACAATGTCAAACGAAATGCAAAAGGAACACGTGGCGCCACATCTCCTGATTCTTATGAATTTTCTCTATAATCAAGAAAAATGCGCTATTTGTCGAAAAGAGATGGTAAGGTATAACGACGCCGAGGAATGTCAGGACTGCCTTAACACATTTGAGCATGCAGACATCATACGCCTGAAACTCGGGTGGGGTTACCCATGTATTAAACCAAATAAATGCCAGAGAGCCGGCCAAACCAACCGAAGGGTGACCGCCGTTCGCTGTTAACAATGCTTAAGTAGTCTTGTAAATACCAATGCAAAAAAAAGGAAAAAAAGACACAAAAGAAGAAACGACGAAAAAATAATTGATCTACGCAGAAAAAAATATATATATATTCAATAAACAAAAAAGAAAGACCTATTACATTGATAAAAAAAAATATATATATATATAAATAAATAAATAAATAAATAAATTTATATATAAATAATAAAAAAAAAATTTTATACAAAAAATATATATATCTTTGTAAGAATATCTATTTAGCAAGTATAAAAAGGGGGCTACATCATAATATATTACTTAATATCTAGAGGCGATATTTGGGAATATTTACAACAAGCATATCTATTTAGCAAAAAAAAAAAAAAATATATATATATATTATAAACTATGTTTAATAGGTAACAGAATACTTAGAAATGTTTACTGTAGACACATAATTATTTATTTGATTTTCAACAAATATGGTGTGGAGATTGTATCTCGATAAAATAGCTTGCTCTAATCTTAGCACAATTACTCACAGTTCATGAGATACCATATCCGCACAATATATCTTTCGCCAAATAGTTAATAAACAAACGAATAAATAGATAAATAAGTAAGCGTAAAGAATATGTACACAAACATACGATACGTACATCGCCGAAAAATCATTTTTAATGTGCTATTTTAATTCCACCAGCGTGTCTTCATAGTTAAGTAAATAATAACAAATAAATGAATAATTAGAAACACGAGAGAAACATAGAAAAGGGATTCGATGATTACCCTTTTTCTTTCCTGTTTTTCACCCGAACAAAATGTATGTATATAGCGAGGAAAAGTATATAGATAAACAATTATAAGAGAATGATACTAATGATAAACGGGGAAAAAGCAGTACGCATTTGATTATTATTAATATATATATAAATATATGAATAAACTCCCTTCTCACCAAAGAATTACTCTCTAACAAAGAGAGCAACACAGAGCTTCACAAGAGTACCTGAATAGTCGAGTAATTAGCAACAAAGGAATAAGCCATTGACAATCACAAAAGAAACCGAAAGGGAGGGCCAAAGGCCGTTTTCCTTTTCTAATTCCATTCATTCATAAATATATATAAAGAAAAAAACCCATAGATAAGTATGTTTAAACTAATGATACAGCGAATAGGTTATATAGAAACAAATAATATAAGAAGTTTTCCTCCTATAAAAATAATGATAATAATATGAATGGGGGACATGTACGCCACCATATGAAAAAAAAACGTATCTGTATACTTGACCTCGCCAAAACAATGTAGAAACTCTGTAAGCGTCTTAAATATTGTAAAGTAATTAACGAATAAATAAGTAACCAGGAACACGAAAGAAACAAGGAAGGGGATTTGGTGGTCGCCTTTTTCTTTCCTGTTCTATATAAAACAAATATACCTATCTACACGAGTAAATGGGTAAACTAAATCGTAAAGATCGCTAGGACAAGTTAGGAACAGAAAAATTTGTCATGCCGATTATCGCGAGCAATAAGCACAATTGTTAAGTACCTATGAATAACGATTAAACAATTGTAATATTAACTATTGCCCAGAACGCATAACTTCAGCAAATTTTTCTCTCGAAAGGTAATGATTTTTTATACGAGACAAAAAATAGGTCTTTTAGCGAGAATTATTAGTAAGATGATGGTTACGTAAATCACAATACCTTGATTTAAATAATCCTTAAATAATCCTTGGCACAATCACTTCACTAATAAAAAGTATATACATATACATATAATTTGAACTAGTAGAGACTTTCTCCTTCTTGCAACAAAAATCATTCGAGATTTTCTAATAGGGGGATTTCCTTCCATTGCTGTCACTCTCCCTTACATTCCATGCGAGGTAAGAAACCTCGCAAATCCATACATTAAGTAAAATTAGTTGAACCACTTTTATCCGCGTCAACCAGCCAATCAATCCCGCACTCGTCACTCATATTTAACGAAAAAGGAAAAACTCGACGAGATGCACTGCGATGCCCACGCTGGCAAACTGACGCTAAACTGCATCGAAAACGGCATCCGTGGGCCTGCAAACACGGAGTAAGACCCTAAGGGTAGGGGAAGCCACAGATGCTTCGCCCAGGTAAAGACCAGAAGGTGTGAAAAAACGGAGAGATAAAAAAGGGATGTAAGGATTAGACAGTAAAACCCCGGAACATACACGTGTTCCGATATTCGAACTTATAGTTCAATAATATCATTTCTGAAGTAAGAGGAAGTCTCATATTATTATATTAATTAACCGAATGTCACATCAGTAATTGTGATTTATCAAACTATCAACGTATACATACATGTATTCTTATATACAAAAAAAAAAAAAAATATATATATATACATAATTTATATACAAACATATATAAAACATTATAAAACTATACTAACGGAAAGAAAGGGTAACACACGCCCACACTAAACAATAACTATTAAACTTAGAAAGCGTCCAACGACGAATTTTAGATAACTTAAAATTAAGGTAACTATAAGTTAATTCTGTATCAAAACGAGAGTTTACATTTCTTTCTCTTTATTTTCTGGATAGTGATCGAACTTTTAAATGAATTTAAAGACCCACCGTAAAAGAAAAACGGTAGCGTGAAGAAAATGCGCATTCCTCCGTCACCTGCAGCAAGCAGATGCCGACAGGTGGACCCACGCAGGTCGACGAGTAAATAAAGCTTGAACAAAACACTATCTCGAAAGACGGGTTCAGGTAAAAACACCTTGGAAAAAGAGAAAGAAATACTTTAATAATCCGCATACGTATAAGAAAACTATATATATTTATATAGATATATATAAATATATACTATAATAAAAAAATGAGAAAGAAATTTATATTGTAAAAAGAGTACGAAGGGATTAAGAGAAAGCTGTATATTTTTCCCTTCCTGCTCTTTTCTTAGAACCTCAGGACGCACATCTAAGAGAAATCTTACATGTGGGTCCTCCCTTGAAAAGGAAATTTCCCGCGAAAGAAAAGAATTATCCTTCTTACTCTACAAATGTTATGTACCCCCAACATTTGTTTAAGGCGGGGGGTGTTACGTCCTGCGGAGTAACAATTCTTTTCTTTCGAAATCGATACAGCCAAGCATCCGAAAAATTGCGAAAAGATGGCCTATCTTAACCGCGCGGATACGCTAAAATTGTCTGGTCGAGTCAATACGGTTGGTCTACCCTTGACACGTGCCGATTTTGGGCGGAAGCAAGCGTTGAAACGCGGATGATTGACCCCACCGACTCGAAACACTTGTCGCGCAATTAATAGGTAGGGCGTGGGCAATAATAAGAGACGGTACACCTGCGGATTAAAATCCCATAGGAACCATAGGCAGAATCAGGTATAAAAGGAAGGAGCTTCGGAGCTCGCGAGCACTTACTCAGCACTTACTTACTTTCTTACAGTCATTTACAGTCACTTACGAGCACATACCGCACCTTTTTCATTCATCAATCGCTCATTTTTCGTTCGCGATTCACTCTAGTTCGATCCGTCACACATTCCGTGACATTATATGTCCGAGTTTGTGACGTTCGGATTCGTATTTATCGTACTTAAATTTGACGCGGCATTGTGAGATCCGAACACTCTGAGTACCAACCGTCGACCAACCGTCCGCCGTTGTAAGCTGAATCCGCTCCGCCAACCACTAAATCGTTCGCACCTTCAAAACTTCACCCAACAGTAAGTCTCAGCCGTCCATTATTATTATTATTTTATTTTTACTCTTCATAAGACTACCTTCTCTCTCTAATAAGATATTTATTATATTTTTCAAAACACTCATATATTCAGTATTATTCGCACTACCCTTCCTTTCCTCCCTCTATTACTCTCACTTCTTTATTTCCCGCAGGATACAATCGAGTCTCTCTTTCGATTGGGTCCGCGACTCTCTTTATTTCCCGCAGGATACAATCGAGCTCTTTCGATTGGGTCCGCGACTTTCTTTATTTCCCGCAGGATACAATCGAACTCTCTCTCTCTTTCGATTGGGTCCGCGACTCTTTATTTTCCGCAGGATACAATCGAGCTCTTTCGATTGGGTCCGCGATTCTCTTTATTTCCCGCAGGATACAGTCGAGCTCTTTCGATTGGGTCCGCGACTCTTTTTATTTCCCGTAGGATACAATCGAGCTCTTTCGATTGGGTCCACGACTCTCTTTATTTCCCGTAGGATACAATCGAGCTCTTTCGATTGGGTCCACGACTCTCTTTATTTCCCGCAGGATACAGTCGAGCTCTTTCGATTGGGTCCGCGACTCTTTTTATTTCCCGTAGGATACAATCGAGCTTTGTCGATTGGGTCCACGACTCTCTTTACTTCCCGCAGGATACAATCGAGCTCTTTCGATTGGGTCCACGACTCTCTTTATTTCCCGCAGGATACAGTCGAGCTCTTTCGATTGGGTCCGCGACTCTTTTATTTCCCGTAGGATACAATCGAGCTCTTTCGATTGGGTCCACGACTCTCTTTATTTCCCGCAGGATACAGTCGAGCTCTTTCGATTGGGTCCGCGACTTTTTTTATTTCCCGTAGGATACAATCGAGCTCTTTCGATTGGGTCCACGACTCTCTTTATTTCCCGCAGGATACAGTCGAGCTCTTTCGATTGGGTCCGCGACTCTTTATTTCCCGTAGGATACAATCGAGCTCTTTCGATTGGGTCCACGACTCTCTTTATTTCCCGCAGGATACAGTCGAGCTCTTTCGATTGGGTACGCGACTCTCTTTATTTCCCGTAGGATACAATCGAGCTCTTTCGATTGGGTCCACAACTCTCTTTATTTCCCGTAGGATACAATCGAGCTCTTTCGATTGGGTCCGCGACTCTCTTTATTTCCCGCAGGATACAATCGAGCTCTCGCGATTGGGTCCGCGACTCTCCTTATTCCCTGCTGGATAACTTTCGTTCGATTGAATTCGCAATTTTCTTTGCTTCCAGTGTAAACGAAGAATTCCGTCCCTTTTATTAATTTAAACTTTTTCCTTTCTCCTTTCAAGAAGTTACAATATAAATTTTATTTCCCTTTATTAGAAAGAGAGAACGTAGCCTTAATTTTTAAATTCATTTTAGTGCGTAATCGTGCCCCTGAGCGGAAAACGCAAATCACAATATACACCCACACACGCACATTTATATCTCGTTAAGCACCAATGTAACCAATTAGAATTTAAGTTATAATTACATTTTTTTTTTTTTTTTTATTAAGAACATAAGATTTTTCTTCTTTTTATTATACATGTTCTCTATTAACAAAAATGTTATTTGCAAATTAATAATTATTATTTTAGTCATCACCTATCATTGTAATTGGTTATTTCTTTTATTATGTTAAAATAAATTGTAATTCTTAGTTTCAATCATTTTTCTTTACTTCAATCATCTCTAATTCCCGCTCCGATAAAATTGCACTTAGTCCGATCCCGCGTAAAAGCGATTCAATTCGTTTACGCAAAATAAGGACTACACGAATGCAAGAGTCTGAATGAGAGTCATAGGTCGTCATTCTCGACACCTGACCTACATTCTGACTCACCTGACGCATTCGACTCGTCGCACTCGCCCGGAGACATGTGTGCGAGAGATTAGGCCTGTTCCGTCCTTCCTACCTCGCTCGAATTATTTCTCTAAGTCTCTACCTGCCAACCGACCCGAGAGACTTATTTCGAGAATTCTGGACGTAACACCGTCATATATATAAAATATTTATAAAATATTTCTATAAAATATATATATAAAATATTTATGATAAACGTTTATTGATATATATCATATATATTGTGTGCTATCTGGGATATATATATATATATATATATATATATATATATATATATATATATATTTATATATATAATAATAAAATATATAAAGCAAAAAATAAAAAGTAATTAAAAATAAAAACAAATAAGTGATGTCATATAAATGAAAGAAAGCCTCATTAGAGAACCGTCATTTTCGGGTAATAAAGTGTACAGTATAAATTATTGCCCGCTGAAAATAACAGTTTTAATTGAATTACGTCTTATGAAGTTTTTGTGTTCATTCAACGTAATTATTTTACCTTCATAATATAATTTAACGTTCAAATAATACGTAATAATTAATTTTATTATTACATATTTATGATTCTCTAATATTTCTAGATCTGTAATATGTGTGTCAAAGTTATTAAATAATGTATCTGATCTTAGATTTCTTAATGTTTCTTGAATCATTATAGGAATTATAATTCTCATTTTTAATTTATTTTCTAATTTTATGCGTGATTTGAAGGGAAACCAGAGTTTTTTCTTAATTAAAAAAATTAAAAATGTTTAGGTTACAATGCAATTAACTAATAACTTACCCAAAAAATGGTACAGTGTTTCTCCTTTACACTTTTATATTTGGTTGATTTACAACCATTTATGAAACAATATACTACCATTGTATTATATCACTCAATCGCACAAATGTTTATTACTGTCGCGTATAAAAGCCACACGCCACACCATAGGCTTGTTTTTTATTCCTGCACTAAACTACACTGGAATGTTCCTTCTTGCTTTCACTAACTTTCAAATATATATCTATTTCATTTTAAGTGCACACTAATTCAGAGAGTTCAGGAACAGAAAACAAACGGCATATGTTATTTTATACTGGAAATTGTCGCTTAGGAGATGATGGCGCTGTAGATGTTTCTTACAGCCTAAAAGAGCCAACTAGCAGTCCATATTTATATAGTCAAAGGCTCGACCTGTCAGGTTTGGTGGACCGGAAAGGTCTGACTCGGTGTTCCCACTGCCGGCTTATATATCCGAACGCGCGGTTGAGCGGACCAATCCGCGCGCTCGGTCGGCAGGCCCGGAGTTGGAACGTTGCCGAACGCCACGGGCGACGTGCGTGCTGCCGCGTGATCGCGACGGTAGGTTAGCTCGGTGCGCGCACGTGGTGCTTGTTAGTGCGATGCTCGGGTGGACGGAGCGGATTAATGGCGCGTGTGAGGTGGAGGGGCGTTTGCGGTGCCCTGATACTAGAGGTCAGGGGCGCAGACAACGGCACCAAAGCCGACGCCCTGGCTGAAGGTATCAGGGCGGCTCTATGTGGACGCGACGACGTCAAGGTAGCTCGACCGTGCAAGACGGTCGAGCTACGCTTGACCGGCCTGGACGACTCGGTCACCTCCAGTGAGGTGGCCGAGGTCCTGGGAGCCATCGGAGGATGCTCCCCCCCATGATCTCAAAGTGGGGGAAATCCGCATGGCTCCCAACGGGCTGGGCACCTGCTGGGTGCGCTGCCCCGCGAAGGCGGGCAAGGCAGCCTTGGCCGCCCCCCGAATAAAGGTGGGCTGGTCGAGCTGCCGTGCGGCACTGCTCCCTTCGCGGGGATTACAGTGCCACCGGTGCCTGGCTATGGGCCACGTCCAGGCCAAATGCAGCAGCCGGATCGATAGATCCGGCTGCTGCTACCGATGTGGAGGTATTGGCCACCTGGCCAATGCCTGTAAGGAGAAGGCGGGCTGCCCAGTCTGCAAAGACGCGGGCAAGCCCGCCGAACATCGAATCGGCGCAAAGGGGGTGCCTTGCCAACAAGGCTCAAAGGGCACCCCTGAACGCCGAGGACCCCGAGAGGGTCGACAGTAACGCCAAACTCGCCCCAGACTGCGGCCCCCCCTGAGGCAGAAGCTCCTCTCCCGCAAAGGGAAAGGAGAACAGATATTCAAGAAGACGCACCTAGGTGCGTAGAGATGAGGGAGGTGGAGGAGCCTCGGAAGCAAGACAACAATGCCCCGTAGGCTCCTCCAGGCCAACCTGAACCATGCTAGGGCTGCACAAGACATGCTTGTGCAGTGCCTGGCGGAGGCAGGTGGCGGGCTGGCCATCGTCGCCGATCCTTATAGGATACCCGAGAGCAACCCCAACTGGGTTGGAGATCCCTCGGGGAGGGTGGCGATGATCAGCCATCATGTGCCGGGCGCTCCGCCGATGATCCCGATATCGGCTGGCGGGGGCTTCGTTATGTTCGAGTATGGACCCATCGATGTCCTAGGTTGTTACCTCCCCCCTAGCTTAACCAGGGGGGAGTACGAGGTGGCCTTAGATGTCATGGAGAGCGACATACTCAGTCGCTCTCCGATGCCTGTCGTCGTGGGGGGAGACCTCAATGCCCACGCTGTGGCTTGGGGCTCCCCCCGCACAGACGTCAGGGGCCGCCTCGCTCTAGAGTTTGCGGCGGGGCTCGGCCTGGTCCTTTTGAACCGGGGCCGGGTCAGCACCTACGTGGGGGCCGGGGGAGAGTCCATTGTCGATGTGACATGGGCCTCCCCCGGGGCCCTTAACAGGGTCCAAGAATGGACAGTGGAGACTGGCTCCCTCGGAGAGACGTCAGATCATAGACTTATCTTCATGAAGCTGGTCTCCCCCCCCCCACGGAGGTGCGAGAGCAACGCTGTCGCACCCGGGACAGGAATCGATGGGTCCTGAAGAAACTCGACCCCGAAGCCCTCGAGGTCAGTCTCCTTGCCTCCACTTGACCGGAGGGAGGAGCTGACCTCGGAGCCGAGGAGGAGGCGGAGCGCCTATGCGCGACGATGTCGCGCGCATGCGACGCCTCCATGCCCCGCAGCAGACCAATGGCGCGTCGTGCCGCCTACTGGTGGTCCCGCCGAGCTTGCCGAACTGAGGCGGGCTACGGTGGCCGCCAGGCGGGCTCATACGCGCACCAAGCAGCGGGGCATGGAGGATGAGTTGAACAACGCCGAGGCGGTCCTCGGGAAAGCCAGGAAGGCCCTGAGGACCGCCATTGCGCGGGCGAAGGCTGCGGTCTGGGAAAAACTCCTCTCCGAGCTGGACCGCGACCCATGGGGGAGACCTTACAAGATTGTGAGGAAGAGGCTCCGCCCGTGGGCGGCCCCAGTCTCGGAGACGCTGGACCCCCAGTTCCTCGGAACGGTGGTGGACACATTGTTCCCCACCAGGGGAAGGGACATTCCGGAGAAGACCGGTCCTCCCCCAGGATGGACCGAGGAGCTGGAGGTGTCCAGACACGAGATGGTCGCGTATCAACGGACGAAAGGCGAAGGCGCCCGGGCCAGACGGAATATACGCCAAGGTCTGGGCCCGGGCGTCTTCGATAATTGGGGAGGCACTTCGTGTCACGTACACGAAGTGCCTCCGGGAAGGAACTTTCTCCAGGAGGTGGAAGAGGGCCCGGCTTGTCCTCCTCAAAAAGGAGGGCAAGCCAGCGGAGAGTCCCTCATACAGGCCCCTTTGTATGCTGGATGATGCGGGCAAGATCTTTGAGCGAATCATCGCCAACCGCATCATCCGGCATATGTCCCGGTATAGTCCCGAATTGTCCCCCGCACAATACGGGTTCCGAGAGGCGAGATCGACTGTCGACGCTGTCAGACAAGTCCGATCCCTCTTGGAATCCATCACGGGAGACGGGAGGTGGCGTTGGCGATATCCTTGGATATCGCCAACGCCTTCAATAGCATCCCGTGGGGCGAGGTTGTGGCGGCGCTTAGCGAACACTTTCGCCTGCCGCCCTACCTCGTCGCCATCGTTCGGGACTACTTCCGGGACAGGGTGCTGGATTTCCGGGATAAAACCGGACTCCAGCAGCGGAGGGACATGTCGTGCGGCGTCCCGCAGGGGTCCGTGCTGGGCCCCCTGCTTTGGAACGCCGCATATGACAAAGTACTCCGTGTGGCCCTCCCCTTGCTGCCACGTCGTTGGTTACGCCGACGACACGTTCGTGGTAGCCCGGGGAGCCTCCTGGGTGATGGCGATTGCCATAGGCAATTGGGCTGTGAACTGCGTCGTCGGCTCCATCAAGAGCCTGGGCTTGAGGGTGGCCCCGGAGAAGACGGAAGCCATTTTTTTCCATAATGGCTCTTCCCGGGTACCGCCCCGGGCCTTCGTCCGGGTGGACAACACCCAAGTCCGAGTGGGGGCAACCCTCAAATACCTGAGGTTGCAATTGGACGGTCGTTGGGCCTTTGCCGAGCACTTCGACAAATTGGCCCGGCGATTGGGCAAAATGACGGGTGCCCTTCTCGGGTTGATGCCCAACCTCCGAGGTCCGGGAGTAGGTGCGAGGCGCGCATACGCCTACGCGGCCATGGCCGGGGCCCTGTACGGTGCTCCGGTCTGGTTTCGCGAGGCGTTGGCCAGCTGCTGCATAAGAGACGTGCTGCACGCCGTGCAGCGGCGGCTGGCGCGGAGGATCGTGCGCGCCTATCGCACCGCCCTTAGCGCGGCGACCTTAGTACTGGCGGGGCTTCCCCCGGCGGAATTCACGGCCGACGCCCTGGCATGGTCATATGCCAGGGCTAAGGCCGTCCGCCTGCAGGGGGGAGTGGTTACCCACAGGCTACCCCCAGGGTCGCCGCGCTATTGCGAGAAAGGGCTCGCCGGCGGGCCATGAGGTCTTGGCGGGAGAGTCTCGCCAATGACCCGCCGGCGGGATCTCGGATCTTGGAGGCCGTCCTACCCCACTTGGACGAATGGGTGGGCCGCCCTTGGGGCAGTGTTGCTAGATGGGTCGCTTTTTTCGCGCATGCGCAACAGTAGAGGCATTTAATACAGTACCGTATAGTAATACATATGTATAGGTGGGAAATCTTGGCAAACTGTTGCTGCAAAGGTTAAATGTAAGCTATATTTCAAAACATTCCTTTCGAGAAAAATTTTACTCAAAATAGTATAGTATACGTTACGTGTATTATATATTTCAAGTAAAATTTTTTTCTAAAGGAACGTTTTAGAATCTAATCTTAATAGTGTAAATTATTTGGACATCAATTATTTAATTTTTTTATAATTATTTTTGGGCACGTGCATGTAAATCTTATTAATGTCTAAATAACTAATATTTTTTCTTTTTAAGAAGCTTTTTTTTTATTATTATTGAAAGACAGGCTCTAGTAGTACCCTTTTCCGTATGGTTATAATACTTTACTGAGGCTGAGTTTTATGCGCATGTGCAAAAAAAGCGACCCATCTAGCAACACTGCCTTGGGGCGGCTTGTCCTACCGGACGACACAGGTGCTCACCGGGCATGGCTGCTTCGGTGAGTACCTGTGCAGAATAAGGAAGGAGCCGACGACGCAGTGCCACCATTGCGACGCCGAAAGGGACTCCGCGCAGCACACGCTGGAACACTGTCCAGCGTGGGAGGAGCTGCGCGGAGTCCTAAGAAGAGAAATCGGCGACGATCTCTCCCTGCGGGCCATCATTAGCCAGATGGTCCGCAGGGAGAGCACTTGGGTCGCGGTCTCCTCCTTCTGCGAGCAAGTAATGCGGCAGAAGGAGGAGGCCGAAACCATCAGGGAGAGGAGGCCGGGGGGACGCATGCCCCCCAGCGAAAACAACGGAGACAGAGGCGGCGGGGACGGGGGCCATGACCCACCTTGGCTCCCCCCCGGCCGCCCCGAATAAGAAGGCCCGGCCCCCCCCTCAGGCCGCAATAACCCGTCAGCCAAAAGGCGGCGGGGGTGCGGGCGATCAGCTGCCGTCGCCCCCTCCCTTCCCACAATTAGGGAGGAGGAGGAGAGCGACGGCGCTAACACAGAGAGGGGGTGACCCTCCTCCCCAGCGGCTGCCGGCCCCGCCTTCGGGACGCGCAGTCGTGGGAGGAGGGGGGCCCTTCGTTATAACGATGAACCCGGCGAGGCAGACCCGACCTGACGGTCCGAGGGGGACGACTCTGCGATGTAACGCGGAGCCGTACCCCCCCTCTCTGCCTCGCCGGAGAGGGGGGGGAGGGAAGTTTCTCCCTCTCCGCCCTCAGGGTAGTTAGGAGGATCGCGCCGCCGCACAGTGGGGCAGAATAAGATTTTTCGTTCAAAATAACATTCAGCCGAAACTACTCAACAGATTTTAATTATTTTTTTTTTAAATTAATGTTTATAAAATTTTCAAGAAGTTTGTCATGGCGGTTTTTGAAAAAACTTTTTCCTTTTTTTTTATTCACGTTTAAGTATAAGAAAACGTTAATGTTGTGAACATTATCGTTTAAAATTTGAATAATCACTTGTAAATGCATATAATTAATGTCAAACCATAAAATTACTTCCACGAATATTGCTTAGAGATATAAATGAAGTATGTAATTTAAAAAAATAGATTATTTTTGCAATCATACGCACGTATAATGATAGTAATTATGGATATTATTTTGGAATCCCTACATGTTCATTTTTTATTCGTGCGTATAAATATATGTTACGTGGAATAAAAGTAAGCAAAATTAATAATAATAATTTTCTTTATAAACAAATTATACAAAAATAAATGCAAATTTCTACGATTTTTGACCATATCTTTTTATTCTTGTTGTGGCTGTATTTTATTTTTTATATTTTATTTTTTTAATGTTATTATATTTATTATATTGTTACGAGCAAAAAGGGGTACTTGTTTACTCGCGCTCTTACTCCGGAAAAGAACTAGACTTCTTTATCAAACACAAAATCACTTTAATTGTTAACCACCAAACACGACCATATCATCACACACCAAACTCCAAAATCACAGACAGCTCATTTTTTTAATAAACAAGGCCGTTGTCAAGAACGCTTCACGGCCTTATTCACACCGCAGCTCGAACTCGCCTCGCAGGGACGGCTCGGCTCGTAACACTATCCCCCTTCTTCAAGGTTGTCGTCCCGACAACTAACGCCAAGGATTTCCAAAAGCTTTTCAATTTCTAGCTTGTGCGCTTGTCTCTTCGTTTTTCGGACAAGGGGGAGGAGAAGACTAAATTTTTCAAGGACTCATCGCCATAAAGGCTTCCCAAGTCCCCGTCTCGGCATTTGCCCTAAGGCCCGCGGGAAAACCTTGGATCAAAAACACCGGGGCGAGACGGTCTTCTTAAGAACAAGAAATATTTCAGTGACTCTCTATACGATGTACATCATCTCAAAGGAGCCTTAAAACTGAAATGAAAAACAAAATCCGACAAGTATTCTTTTGTAAATAACATAACTCTGAAAAGAAAAGCTTTAGTCAGACATCCTATGAACTCATCTCCCAAGGTGAAGATTTCTAGAAAAACACGACGACTTGCTGCTCTACCCCGGGTAATTGACACGGGTTACCGAGCGTCGCACGCATTATTCCAAAACTCACACTTTTTTTAGGAGAAAAAGGAAATGTTTAGATGTTTTTTCCTACCCCAGTTTTTTACTTTGGGTAACTCAACACCCACGATTCAAACCAAAATGACGATTTCCTGCTCTACCCTGGGCTCCTGCCACAGGTTACCGAGCGTCGTCCACTTCTGAGACCCATTTGTAAGACAAACCCATTTGTTCAACCCCCGATCTCAGTTATGCGTTACCGAGTGTTGTCTTCTAAAATGCTGAATCTTATGATAATCTCTTGTCACGGGGACTTTAAGCGTTGTCTGTGTAACTTCCAAATCAACAACAAATAAATTTTGCGGGCTCTGATTCTCTATTCTTACTCCAATTGCCTTTCCAAATACGGTGCTAACCTATCCGCATGAACCACTTTTTTCCTATGTCTCAATGATTTCTGGATACAGAATACCACTTCGCTAAGTTTCCTCATTATCTTAGAAGGACCCTCCCAATTTCTTTGTAACTTAGGAGCTTTCCCTTTAACTCTTCGAGGATTAAACAACCAAACCACCTTTTGCCCTTCCTGAAAAAGAATTTGCTTAACCCCTCGATCATACCTGTTTTTCACTCGAGTAGACCTTAAATCCATTCGTTCCCTAACGTCATTATGTATCGATTCCAACTTTTTTCTTAACCCTCTAACATAATCTTCATCAGAATTTTTTTCAAATTCTGGAGGACTTCCTCGCAACAAATCTAAAGGAAGTCTTAAATCTCGGGCAAAATATAACTCAGCAGGAGTTACACCAGTGGTTTCATGTTTTGAAGATCTGTACGCTAGAAGAAACATTGGAACCCAATGATCCCAATCCTGTTGATTCTCGGAAATAAATTTTGATAAATAACTAATTATAGTCTGATGTTGGCGCTCTACCTGTCCATCAGACTGAGGATGTAAGGGAGTCGTCCTTGTTTTCCTAATTCCAAGTATACGCATTAATTCCAAAAACACTTTAGATTCAAAATTCCTTCCTTGATCGGTATGAATTTCTAAAGGAACTCCATGTCTAGAAATAACTTCTTTGACTAAAATCTCTGCTATCGTATTAGTCCTAATATTCTTAAGTGGAAAGGCTTCTACCCACTTGGAAAAACAATCAACGATAACGAGTAAATACTTATTTCCAGAAGAAGTTGGAGGAAGAGGCCCAAGTATATCCATTTGTATTCTCTCGAATGGAGCTCCTACATTATAAATTTGTAAGGGAGATTTTCCTTTTCCGGAAGGACCCTTTTTAGAAACACAAATTCTACAAGTTCTACACCATTCTTCAACATCTTGTTTACACGTAGCCCAGAAAAATCTTTTACGAATTTTCTCCAGAGTTTTATTAACCCCAAAGTGACCTCCAGTAGAAGAATCGTGCGCTTCTTCTAAAATTCGTCTAATATGCGTACGCGGAACAACTAGTTGCAAAACTTTTGATTTCAAATTTGGAGACTCCCATTTCTTATAAAGAATACCATTTCTCAAAACAAGTGCATCCCAATATGACCAATAGATTTTACAAGAAGCATCTTTAGAAGCAACCTCTGTCCACGAGGGTCGTTCTCCTGAGACTTTGTTTTGATAGATGAAAGAAATGCTAGGATCTTCTTTTTGATCTTTTTGCCACTCTTCTAAGTTTTCTCCTTCCAAAATAAGACGTCTTACAATCCCTTCCTCTAATAAGCTATTTCTCATTTCCACCTTAGCACAATATTGACACCCGTAATCTTCACACAGTCGTCGAGAAAGACCGTCAGCGTTTTTATGATATTGACCTTTCCGATGGATCACTTCAAATTCATATTGCTGAAGCCTTTCCATCCAACGGGCTAGCTGTCCTTCTAAATCTTTAAAGGACATTAACCATTTTAGAGAAATATGGTCCGTTCGGACCGTAAATTTCCGTCCGTAAAGATAATGACGAAAAGTTTTTATAGAATCAACAATAGCTAACAATTCTCGACGCGTTGTACAATAATTCCTTTCAGCTTTGGAAAATACTCGACTAAAATAAGCAATGACTTTTTCTTCTTCACCTTGCTTTTGTGACAAGACTGCGCCAATTCCTACATTTGAAGCGTCAGTATCTAAAACAAATTCCCCGTCTCCCTTTGGAAAAGAAAGAATGGCAGACGATGTTAATGCAAGTTTCAGCTTATCAAAAGCTCTCTGACATTCCTCATCC
Organism: Solenopsis invicta; assembly: GCF_016802725.1. Classification (NCBI taxonomy): domain Eukaryota; kingdom Metazoa; phylum Arthropoda; class Insecta; order Hymenoptera; family Formicidae; genus Solenopsis; species Solenopsis invicta. The sequence continues at coordinate 25,201,561 of NC_052665.1, forward strand.
CAAAAGAATTTTACTTGATTTTCAGTTAAAGCATATAACGGTTTAGCTATAGACGAAAATTCTTTAACAAATCTACGATAATATGAGCAAAATCCTAAAAAACTACGAATATGCTTTTTATTATGCGGAATTGGCCAATCTCTTACAGTTGCAATCTTTTCTGGATCCGTTGTAACGCCCTCAACTGATACAATGTGACCTAAGTATTTAATTTTTCTTCCAAAAAGAACACATTTTTTAGGATTAATCTTTAAGTTCGCGGAGCGAATTCGAAGAAACACCTTTCTCATGTTTTCCAACATTTCTTCAAAATTTTTGCCGAATACAATAACATCATCGAGGTAAACTAAACAAATCTTTGATAATAAATTTTGCAAAATCTTCTCCATTAATCTTTCAAAAGTCGCAGGGGCGTTACACAATCCAAAAGGCATCACATTAAATTCCCAAAGACCATTACCGATAGAAAAGGCAGTCTTTTCTTTATCTTTTGAAGAAATTTTTATTTGCCAATAGCCGCTTTTTAAGTCTAAAGAGGAAAACCAATCGTTACCTGTTAATTGATCGAAGATGTCATCAATCCTCGGTAACGGAAAAGAATCTTTTTTAGTAACATCATTTAATTTCCTATAATCCACACAAAATCTGATAGTTCCATCTTTCTTTTTTACCAAGACCGCCGGAGAAACCCAGGGACTTCGAGATTCTCTAATAACTCCATGTTCCTTCATATCCTGAATAATTTTTTTTACCTCTTCTCGCAAATGAATTGGAATCCGTCGAGGTGTCTGTTTTATTGGGGAAGAATCTTTTACATTAATGACATGTTCAACAATATCACAATTCCCTGCAACAATTTCATCAGAAAATACATCCTGAAATTCAATCAAAAATTTCGCAAAAATTTCTTTCTGACTTTCCTCCAAATTTTCTGAATCCTTAATAAAAAGCTCTTTCAAAATATCAGGAACTTCCCTGGAAAAACTTTCCATACGAGAACATCTTAAAATATTTTTTTCACTAGATAAAAATTGAGTTCCAAAAGCGGAATCAAATACATTTTTTAAATTCACGATTTTAAGAAAATCTACTCCTAAAATACAATCATCACTAATGTCAGCAATTAACATTGGAATCTCTACAGAATAATCTCCAAGTTGAACTTTCACAACTGTCTTGTATTTAATTAAAATTTTCTCCCCCGTAGGATATTTCAAACCACAATCAAAAATCTCGACTTTCTGTTTATTAAAATCGACAAAACTACTATTTAAAATTGATACATCAGAGCCCGTATCTATTTTAAAGACACAATATTTATTATTTACTTCTCCAGAATAGCAAAACTCATTTAAATTACATTTAATTCTGTTTAATCTATAGGAATGTTTAATTCTCTTTCCCATAACCCTCGGGGCTCTTCTTCCCTTAGTCAAACTCACCCCGTCAAGTTCGACTATACCCCGTTTCCCAATTTCCCGGGACATTCAAAACGTAAATGTCCCTCTTTCCCGCAAAGCCAACATTCCATTCGGTTTTTATTTTCGTATCTTTTTCCATTTCCATTTTGTTTTATGAATTTACTTTTATTTCCATCTTTACCCTGTTTCTCTTCTTTTTCAACATCACTCTCTCCTTTCCTTAAACTGAAATAATTCTCTTTTCTTTTATAAAAATTAAAATTACTTCTCTTTTTCTGTTCAAAGTAACTTTCCTGGATAGATTTTACTGTCTTGGCTCTTTCGATCGCTACTTTTAAGGATGATATTCCCTCTAACTGAAGAGTTCTCCTTATGAAACCGTCCGATATCGCAGAAACAAATTGTGCACAAGCAATTTTGTCCCGAACGGAATGTGGACATTCGGGATACGCAAATTGAGACAATCTCTCAATTTCTGCCCCAAAAGCAGCAAAATTTTCCCCAAACTTTTGTTTCCTATTCGTAAATTGACAGTAATAACTTTGTAGAGAATGAATTTCCCCGAATCGCAATTCTAATTTTGATTTTAATTCCGCGAATTTAAAATTATCCAAATCTTGAACATTTTCTAATACCGCGCGAGCTTTTCCTCTTAAGCACGAAACGAGCACGGCAGTTTTCGTCTCCTCATTCCAACGACTCGCCCGAGCAATTAAGTTAAACTGCGAAAAGAATTCACGTAACGGAGTACTTCCGTCAAAAGTATCTGGTTTTAATTTAAGACCCGACTCATTGTTTAACAAAATTCGAGAGGTTTCCTCCTCTCCCGTGATAACAGTTTCTCTCTCAAGAGGCAAAATGTTCTGATCGCGTGCATCTCTGGTTTTATTAGCGGCACTATTACAAGAAAGACTTAGCTGGTTTTCTTGAAGATGCCGGAGTTCCATTTCTCGTTGTCGCAGAAGCGTCACAAGATCCTCCTGCTGCCGTATCTGTAGCGCGCGCTCTTCGCGCATCTGTTTAAGCTCCTCCATCGCCATCCGAAGAAGCGTCTCCGCGCTCGACGTTTCACCTTCAACACTTTCAGGAGTCCGCTCAATTCCCGTTGTTAACATTGCATGCCCGGCGTCTCCCGAGGAACGTGTGCAGATCCCTCGGCGTGGGGTATTTGTAAGAGGCATTGTATGTCGTTTCTCTCTGTCCGTCCGTTCGATCCCGGACGAGCCCCCAAAATGTTACGAACAAAAAGGGGTACTTGTTTACTCGCGCTCTTACTCCGGAAAAAAACTAGACTTCTTTATCAACACAAAATCACTTTAATTGTTAACCACCAAACACGACCATATCATCACACACCAAACTCCAAAATCACAGACAGCTCATTTTTTTAATAAACAAGGCCGTTGTCAAGGAGAACGCTTCACGGCCTTATTCACACCGCAGCTCGAACTCGCCTCGCAGGGACGGCTCGGCTCGTAACAATATTGTATACTTATCATGTGCCATTAACGTTTAAACACATGATATCTCGGTGGAAAGATGAATGAATATTATTAACAAACGTCATAAAAAATATTTTGTCAACTACACATTTTCTATCAGCGCTATAGCTTCATTTTCTGAAAATAGAACTATGTCATTTTCTTTTAAGCTTTCAATGTCATCATTTTTAATAGGTCGGCTATTATCTTTGCTAATTTCTTTTTGCCATTATTACGCAAGTTTTGTAAAAAGGCAAGTTCAATTTCAGTTTCCGAATATTTTTCTCAAATTAATTGAATTTTTCTTTTTTTTTGTCGATGTAGAGCATTCTTTAATATCGTCTCGAGATCGTTTTCCGCATTTTATAATTTCAAAATTTGTAGTAAAATAGGATTGTAACCAAGCTGTATTATTTTTTTCATATATTTTATCTTGATAAAATGCTGCCATTCTTCTCCTTTCGAAGGAGACAAAACAAACTCGTATAGATCTTTCGTATAGATTTCTATCTCTTTGCGTCCGCGCGCACGCGTGCGTATCAAAACTTCCAACCAGAGAGCAGCACTAAAGGATTTAAGAGTGGGGGAGAAGTCGGACGCGAAGGATAGAGGACAAAAGACACACGTTCATGCGGTTCACATCCACGAATTTGTTTTGCCTGCAGACTTGCAATCTAATATCACATCGAATGAATTTCTATTGGGCTGCCAATGTAGAGATATTTGTATGAAAAGTTATTTTGAAATTATTATGTAATAAAAAATATATATATTTTTAAATTTAATTATTGCTAATTTCTTAAAAGTAATCCATTTTTGTTGAAAATTTAGTAATTGATAATTTAGTTTGTAAATCATAGCTTTTAAGTCTTTGTTTCTTTATTATAGTTATATAAGCTATTTTAGTTTACACTTACATTTTCTTTTAGCTTAGATTATAGTTTTTTAAAACTTAGTTTTGTTGTTAACACAGTTCCTTTTTTTAAATTAAAAATAATGAATAACGTTAAAGTTAAGAATAAAATTTTCTCTGATATTTTACTCGAGAACAAGGAGGCTAATGTAGATTTATTAATAAATTATGTTCGAACAAAGTTCGATCTAAATGATGAAAAAATCGGTGTCGTACGCGACAAGCTTTGTCGTTATTTTATGCCTACATTTGAAAGGAGAAGAAAAGCAGCATTTTATCGAGATAAAATATATGAAAAAAATAATATAGTTTGGTTACAATCCTATTTTATTGCAAATTTTGAAATTATAAAATGCGGAAGATGATCTCGGGACGATTTTGAAGAATGCTCTACATCGACAAAAAAAAGAAAAATTCAATTAATTTGTGAAAAATATTCGAAAACTGAAATTGAACTTGCCTTTTTACAAAACTTGCGCAATAGTGGCAAAAAGAAATAAGCAAAGATGATAACCGACCTATTGCTTAAAAATGATGATGACATTGAAAGCTTAAAAGAAAATGACATAATTTCATTCTCAGAAAATGAAGCTATCCCACATAGCACGTAATATTTCTGTGATATCACAGAATCATTGCAATATCACAGAAATATTACATATTACTGTGAAATATCACAGAAATATTACTGTGATATTACACAGTGATAATGACATTGAAATATTCCACTGATATCACAAAAATATCACAGAAATATTATTGTGATATTACACAGTGATAATAACATTAAAATATTCCAATGATATCATTGCAATATATTGTTGCAATATTTAATTTCAAAGAACAAGGTAATGTCAAACCACGTTTTTATTATGTCTTATTAATGCAACATCACTATCTCTTTAATTAATTTCGATATTTTTAGTATCCTTAATATTCTTGGTAATTTCGGTATCCTATAGAAGAAATCAACTTAAAAATAAAATAATTATGTCTTTGCCCTTTCGTGGAATAAAAGTAAATGTTAAGAAAAAAAATTAATTAACTTTATTATTAGTTTAGATATTTACTTAGTTTATTCCTTAAACTGTATATATGTATAAACTATAATGTACGCTCTTCTATGTAATCTATCAATTTAATTGTTGCTTTACAACTCGATCAATAATGATTTTATTAAAAAATTACAGAAAAACCTTTGTATTTATCTTATTGTCATTTATAATTTTTACAGGAGCACAAAATTGATTTTAATTTTTAAAAATTTTTATCATGAGGAATTTAAAAAAAAATGTTTACAAAAAGTTTTGTTAATACACATTTATTATTCACTTGGCAATAAATATTTCCAAGTATATTAAGAAGTTTTTAAAACAATATACATTTTTACGTCATTTAATATTTACTGCTCGGTACATTATTTTGTGAAATAGTTTATTCATTAATATTGATTAGACTATTATACACCACAGTAAAAGGTTTTTCAAGTTAATTAAAATATTAAATTTCCAACAAATTTTTCTTTAGATTTCACTTTTTTTTCAACTCTATTAAAAAATATGATTATATATATTCTATCATTAATTAGGTATTTTACAATGTTCATTAATTATATGTATGTATATAATGTTGCGGCTCGGTCACCGACCGTCACAACATACGACGAAATAAGCGAGCGCGTACACAGCCGCTATGCGGTCCCGCCGTGTGTATAAGACTCCACGCAAACAAGTGAGTGCTAGCACCACCACTAGGTGGCCGCGCCGCTGGAGACCTTCTCGTGAGTCAAGTGCAGCCTCAGGTGTTATATCTAGACGCCACTGCGGCCGACTGGGCCGACTCACCACGACTCACTAGCTCACACTTCAGTGAGATTTTAGAGAAAATTGTTACTTGTTGTAATTTGGAAACGAATACTTGTTCTAATTTTTTTCCAATGTAACGTCCCTTGAAAAAAAAGTTGATAAACTTGTTTCAATAAACTGATTACTGATCAGTAACTGATTATATTTTGTCAGTTACTGATCAGTAATCAGTTTATTGAAACAAGTTTATCAATTTTTTTTTAAGGGGTACGTGTGGAACGCTGTTCCATATAAAATTTTATATTTTTACATGTAAATAATATTTTGTATTGTTATTTAATCTTGAACATAAATTAAAATTATAATTCAAATTGAATCTTTTTTAACAAAAATGAAAAAGGATACAAGAGATTTTATTTGTAAATTAAACATTTATTACGTTTACATTATTGTATTCTGTTTTAATAAATATAATTATTTTTTTTATGTTTAATATATATTACATGTAACGATATGAAAATAATATTAAGAATAACAATAAAAATAAAATAAATTGAAATAATTTATTTATTTAATTTTTTGCAATATTATTTAAATATCACATAAACATCACAGAAATATTGTGAAATATCACAGTAATATTACTATGAAATATCACAGTAATATTACTGTGATGCGTTTTCGTGGAAATTTTGATATTACTGTGATATCACAGTAATATTTCGTGATATTTCTGCAATATTTCATTTGTAATATTGCAATGTAAAAGTGATATTGCTATGATATCACTGCAATATTACGTGCTATGTGGGATAGCACTGATAGAAGATGTGAAACTGACAAAATATCAATATGAAACAATTCGGTCACAAACAAAACAGCGAAATATTGATATTTTGGTTCCATACAAACAACTTTCTTTTGCAAAAAAACAATGCTACCCTGCAGAATCAGCATTTAATATTACGGAAAAGGGTGCTAAAATTAAATTGCAAGCCTTATTATACCATACAGCATCACGAATATTGCAAATTCAAAATGTTGTTGCCGATTTTAAAAAAGAGCAGTCTGTGTCGTTACAATTAATCACCAAATGGGGCTGTGATGGGGCATCTGATCAGAGTCAATATAAACAAAAATTCTCTGATGATCATGTATCGGATGAAAGTATTTTCATGGTTTCAATGGTTCCAATTTGTTTGAAATCTAAATCTTCGATATTATGGAATAATCCTCATCCTGCTTCTCCAAGGTATTGTAGACCAATATTATTTGAATACGCGAAAGAAACGCCAGATAAAACTAGGGCAGAAGTGAGAGCTTTAGAAGATGAAATTGATAATCTTGAACCAACATCTATTGTAATAAATGGTATTAATTGCTTGGTGTATCATAAAATGTTGCTCACAATGGTAGATGGCAAAGTTTGCCAAGCTCTCTCTAATACTATATCAACAGCAACGTGCTATATATGTGGAGCCAATCCTTCTCAGATGAATAATTTGGATCAAGTAAGGCCAAAAAATGAGATCGTTGCCAATTTCCAATTTGGTCTTTCCACTTTACACGCGTGGATACGTTTTATGGAATGCCTTCTTCATATATCGTATCGCCTAAAATTTAAAAAATGGACAGCAAAAACACTCGAAGAGAAAAGTCAAATGAAGAATGCAAAACAAAGAATCCAAAGAGGTTTTAAAGAACATATGGGTTTAATTGTAGATGTACCGAAACATGGTTCTGGAACATCAAACGACGGCAATACTGCACGTAGATTTTTTCGAGATCCACAATTAACATCAATGATTACGGGCATTAATGAAATCTTGATAAAGAGGTTTGGTATTATTCTCCAGACAATGGTTTGCGGGAACAAAATTGATTCTTGTAAATTTAAAACATATGCATTAGAAACAGCAAAGCTTTACGTAAATCTATATCCTTGGTACTATATGCCTTCATCAGTACACAAAATATTAGTGCATGGCGGAAATGTTATTAGATCGGCTCTTCTTCCTATTGGTCAATTGACAGAAGAAGCTCAAGAAGCGAGGAACAAAGATTTTAAACGCTTTCGAGAATATAATACCAGAAAATGTAATCGATATGCTACTAATTTTGACTTAATACACAAATTAATGATTTTTTCTGACCCGTTTATAGATAATATCAGATAAAATAAAAATTGGAAAACTAAAGACAGCATTATCGATTCAGAAGCTCAAAATTTGTTAATCGCGGACTAATATATGTTCTACGCATACATGTAAGTGCAATCGCACAATTTCCAGTCAGGGTATATTGCAATATGCAATGTATCTATCACGATTCACAAAACAACCTGCATAGTGAGAAGCAAGGGGACTCACATTAAAAAAGCATCCCAATCTGTGAGAGGCAAGGGGACTCACATGAAAAAAGCACCCCAATCTGTGAGAGGCAAGGGGACTAACATGAAAAAAGCACCCCAATCTGTGAGAGGCAAGGGGATTCACATGAAAAAAGCACCTCAATCTATGAGTGGCAAGGGGACTCACATTAAAAAAGCACCTCAATCTGTAAGAAGCAAGAAGACTTTCAGTAGAAAAATGTCTCGATCCGTGAAAGGCAATGTCACGTGTCACTTCAACCCCATCTATTTCGGGGAGTTTTCGTACTAGACGAAAACTAAAGTCATATTTCAATCCGGGATAAAAATCCATAAGAAACAATGTTTCACTTTGTTATATGTATACCGGGTGTCCCAGACCACCCGTCCCACCCGATTTTTTCGTAAACGCGACATTTTAAAGAAAAATGTTTCAGACAAAAGTTGTAGGGTTTTAAAAGATCTATTTACTGATTTTATCAGTTTGACCTTGGATGGCGTCGCCAAGGTCAGATCAAAATAACATTAACTTTTTTAAATAGGACACCTCATTTTTGGTTCCAGAATCTAATAGCTGGTGTCAAGACCTTTCCAAAACACTATAAGAAAGTTTATTTTTGTTGAGTACTTTCCGAGTTGTAAGGCTTGAAAATTACGGTGTACTGTTACCTTCAAGCGTCATAACTCGGAAAGTCCTTAACCAAAATAAACTTATTTATAGTGTTTTGGAAAGCTCTCGAAATCGACTACAAGAAAATGCAATGAAAAATATACCTGTTTCAGACCACCCGTCCCACCCTTTTAAAACGTAGGGATGTGCTTGTACAAAAAAATGGCTCAGACAAAATTTGCATGATTTCGAGGGATCAACCTGATGATGATCTTGAATTCGACCTTGAGATCGATCTTGGGCATAAAGGTATAAGTCAAAGTAACATTTTTAAAATGTAAAAACGAAATAATCGGTGCCGCTTGTAGGTATTAGCGTTACCTAAGGTGTACCACGTGTAGGTAACAAGATCGTACTTACACCTTATCGGGGTGCTTTTTTAAGGTGGTTCCCCTCGCCGTCACCTTTGTCGGGGTGCTTTCATAAGATGGTTCCCCTTGCAGTCACCTTTGTCGGGGTGCTTTCATAAGGTGGTTCCCCTTGCCGTCACCTTTGTCGGGGTGCTTTTTTAAGGTGGTTCCCCTCGCCGTCACCTTTGTCGGGGTGCTTTCATAAGGTGGTTCCCCTTGCCGTCACCTTTGTCGGGGTGCTTTCATAAGGTGGTTCCCCTTGCCGTCACCTTTGTCGGGGTGCTTTTTTAAGGTGGTTCCCCTCGCCGTCACCTTTGTCGGGGTGCTTTCATAAGGTGGTTCCCCTTGCCGTCACCTTTGTCGGGGTGCTTTTTTAAGGTGGTTCCCCTCGCCGTCACCTTTGTCGGGGTGCTTTCATAAGGTGGTTCCCCTTGCCGTCACCTTTGTGCATACGCATGTTGTTCAGTCTCGATGTTCAAAATGTCCACCACGTGCATTTATACAGGCTGTTACCCTACTTTGGAAATCATCCGTCGCCCGACGAATTTCGTCAGTATCTAGAGACTGAATGACTTGTCGAATTCTGTTTTTCATATCTTCTGCAGTCGTAGGTCGTTCGCGGTATACAAGGTCTTTTATTCGTCCCCACAAATAATAATCTAAAATTGTAAGGTCCGGTGATCGTGGTGGCCAATTATGTGGACCATGTTTACCTATCCATCGGCCGCGAAATATGCGGTTCAGTTGATGACGAGCAATGACAGACGTGTGGGCGGGACATCCATCCTGTTGAAACCACATATTTAGACGTAATTGGAGTGGAATATCTTCAAGTAAACGTGGAAGTTCGTTTTCGAGTAAATCGGCGTATAAAAAACGGTTTAAATTCTCTTGAAAGAAAAATGGTCCCACGATATGCGTATCAACAATTCCGCACCAAACATTGACTTTCCAAATACGTTGATGATCCATTTCTCGATACCAATGTGGATTCTCTTGTGCCCAATAACGAAAATTATGTGTGTTTATTTCGCCGTCACTTTTAAAGGTGCACTCATCAGCAAATAAAATACTTCTATGGAAATTAGGTAATTGTTGAGTAATCCAATTACAGAATATCAGTCTTTGTCTATGATCGTTCAATGTCATGGCCTGGTGAAGTGACATTCAATATGGATGGAATGAATTTTCACGAAAAATTCGACTGATCGTGCTTCGACTTATTCCACTATTTCTTGCTCGTCGCTTTAAAGAATCATTCGGGGTTACAAAGGCAGATGCAATTACATCAGGTGCTCTTACTGAACGAACTGATCGATGAATTTGCCTTCCCTTATTATGATCCGGCTGAACAATACCTTTTACAATTATTCGACGTTGTAAGCGACTGAAAACTTTGCGCGAATGTGGTGTATGATCGGGATATTCATTTCGCCACATTATTTCAGCTGCTCGAAAACTTCCAGCTCTACCCAAAACTGACATCATTAACGCAGCTTCTTCGTTCGGGTAAGGCATAACTACAAATTACGCTTACGACCGGGTTGCTTATTAGAAAACGTGAATTGGTGACGAGTTGCGTAATATTATGAATTCTAAGCAATGACTTTTAGGAGTGGTATGTAAGGGTGCTTTTTCGTGAAAATTACTTTATTGCTACAATAATCAACATTAAATGAAGATTAATATTAATAAATCAAGAATAAACGGCATTATAGAGCTGTACCGAATGTTAGAGATCTCGGTAATTAGGTATCTTCAAAACTCTACGCGTAGGACTATAGGTACACGCACCGGCAGAAATGGTGTCTCTCGACGCTAGCGCTCGGCTGCCGCACACACGCGGAGCCGCGCTCGTACGTGTGTCTAGGCTGCGCGGCGACGATCGGGGTGCGGGCGGAAAGTGGTGGGGGGCTTTATGATAGTGCATCCTCCTCGCTCGACGCTGGGTCGAGAGAGAAAGCATTATTCGACGTGATACCATGGGCGAAGTCGGTGTCCTCTGCTTATATTTTTCATTGCATTTTCTTGTAGTCGATTTCGAGAGCTTTCCAAAACACTATAAATAAGTTTATTTTGGTTAAGGACTTTCCGAGTTATGACGCTTGAAGGTAACAGTACACCGTAACTTTCAAGCCTCACAACTCGGAAAGTACTCAACAAAAATAAACTTTCTTATAGTGTTTTGGAAAGGTCTTGACACTAGCTATTATATTCTGGAACCAAAAATGAGGTGTCCTATTTAAAAAAGTTAATGTTATTTTGATCTGACCTTGGCGACGCCATCCAAGGTCAAACTGATAAAATCAGTAAATAGATCTTTTAAAACCCTACAACTTTTGTCTGAAACATTTTTCTTTAAAATGTCGCGTTTACGAAAAAATCGGGTGGGACGGGTGGTCTGGGACACCCGGTATATATACAGGGTGTTTCAGACCACCCGTACACCCCTTTTCTCTTCGCAGGATTAGGACCAATCAAAAATATGTTCAGACGAAAGTTGTAGGGTTTCAAAAGATCTATTCAATGATCTTATCAGTTTGACCTTGGATGGCGTCGCCAAGGTCAAATCGAAATCATATTAAGTTTTTTAAATGGAATACCCTATTTTTGATTCCAGAATCTAATAGCTGGTGTCAAGACCTTTCCAAAACACTATAAGAATGTTTATTTTCGTTGACTACTTTCCGAGTTGTGCGGCTTGAAAGTTACACTACCGCCAGCATCAGCATTACTCAAGATGTACCATGTGGTGGTTACTTAGTCGGATTTAATCTTGTGTGTGGGTGTGTGCATACGTGCATGCGTATGTGTATGGGGGAGGAAAAGGGGAGTCAAAGTTTTATGTACTCTGCTTTTGTTTATTAACTGGATTGATTATGTTTGATGATCAATCATGTCCAGATTGACTGTATGCATTTTCCCGTGCTTAGCATTATCTAGAATGAACGACGTGGACGTGACGAGAATTTCATCCCATTGGGGTGCTTGATTCACGTGAGTCCCCTTGCCTCTCACGTTTGGGGTGCTTGATTCACGTGAGTCCCCTTGCCTCTCACGTTCGGGAATGAATGAGTGTATGTTTTGTTAAGCGACTAAATGTTCAAAGTGAGCACCATTCTCTGCGATGCAAGCATCAACTCTATTTTGAAAATCATTGGTTGCTCGAAGAATTTCCTCGGCACGTAAGGATCGAATTGCTTCACTTATTCTACGAATCATATTATCCCTCGTAGTCGGACGTTCATGATAGACCAAGTTTTTTATCCTTCCCCAGAAATAATAATCAAGGACGGTGAGATCTGGTGATCGGGGTGGATAATTGATTGGACCGTATTTACCTATCCACTTGTCGGGGAACATAGTATTTAATGCCGCATGAGCAACTCTCGATGTATGAGACGGACATGCATCTTGTTGGAACCACATGTTCAGGCGCAATTGCAGAGGAATATTTTCTAGTAAGACAGGAAGATCTGTCATTATCAAGGCGGAATATCTATCACCGTTTAGATTTTCGTCAAAGAAAACAGGACCTATGATTTGACTTCCAATAATTCCACACCAAACATTGACTTTCCAAATGGTTTGATGATCTACTTCTCTCAACCAGTGAGGATTATTTTGTGCCCAATAACGAGAGTTCCAAGTATTAACAGATCCATCACTTTTAAGTGTACATTCGTCAGAAAATAAAATTTTCAAGTGGAAATCAAGTGGTTGCTGTCTTATAAAGTTGCAAAATACAAGTCTCTGTCTAATATCGTTATAATTCAACGCTTGATGAACAGACATTCTGTAAGGGTGAAATTTGTTATTTTTTAGAATGCGCCAAACACTGATTTTACTAACACCAGAATCTTGTTCTCGTCGTCTTAAAGAATCATAAGGGTTCAATTCTGTCGATGCAAGAATTCCCATAGTTCTTTCATCCATAATCGGACGACGAATTTGTGTACCTTTGTTATGTTGAGGCTGAACGACACCTTTAATTTTGATTCGTTTAGCCAAACGTGAAAAAACATTTCGCGAGTGAGGAGTCCGATCAGGATAACGTTCCCGCCACAATCTTTCCGCTGCAATGACTGTACCTCGACACTCACCTAAAATTAGCAGCATATCATATGCTTCTTCATTGGAATAGGACATGGCTAAATAAACCTAGACTAATAAAGAGGGTCGGATTTTTGTTGCGCGATTGATACTGCTATGACGGTTATTGAAGACGTAGGTGACAAGTTTGAGAGAGTTATTGTCACTCGTGTTGAGTTGAGTCACAATAGCGTTGTGGTGAATACATCTCTACTACATCGTATGCAAATAACAATATGTATAAAATCACGAGTTAGACATCGTTACGCAGAAAGCCGCGCTTGTTATTGCTCGTGTGCTACCGTTAAAGTAATAATGTAATTACATAATATTATGACATACATATGTATGTGACTATCTACGATCGCGACAGCTAACTTTCACGATTTTTCATGATCTGTTTTTGTTGGCCCGGCTCGCGTGTTTACTTTCTTTGTGTCGGCTGCACGGCTTTCTGCGTAACGCGTGACTTTATATTGTTATTTACATGGTGTTGGCGGTAGTGTAACTTTCAAGCCGCACAACTCGGAAAGTAGTCAACGAAAATAAACTTTCTTGTAGTGTTTTGGAAAGGTCTTGACACCAGCTATTAGATTCTGGAATCAAAAATAGGGTGTTTCATTTAAAAAACTTAATGTGATTTCGATCTGACCTTGGCGACACCATCCAAGGTCAAACTGATAAGATCGTTGAATAGATCTTTTGAAACCCTACAACTTTCGTCTGAACATATTTTTAATTGGTCCTAATCCTGCGAAGAGAAAAGGGGTGTACGGGTAGTCTAAAACACCCTGTATATATATTTTTTTTAGATAGAACTAGATTCTTTTTAACGCTATGGTGAAGTAAAAGTAATCATTTTTCACACTTTTCTAAGAAATATGATGGAGCAATTTGCTTACCAGATTCGTGTTTAGCGCGCAAAAATACATAGGAAATGGTAACTTTTATTCAAACAAAAGAAAAGAAGTCTAAAAACGGCGCTCTGTGTTATGAGAAACCATCCCTTTCAACCCTTTATACATATATTCGGAATCGCGTTTATGCTCATCTTAAAATTTCTGTAGGATTAATGTTCCATTATATAATACTATTTGGCATAAAAAAAAGTTTAAAATTCAAGGTTTGAGAAATGGGCTAAAAACAGGTATTTTTGGCATCTGTTAGCATTTATTTTTATATAATTTGTTTATAAAGGAAACACTTATTATTAATTTCGCTTACTTTCACTACACGTAACATATATTCATACGCACGAATAAAAAATGAACATGTAAAGATTCCAAAATAATATCCATAATTGCTAACATTATACGTGTGTATAATGGTTGCAAAAATAATCTATTTTTTTTAAATTACATACTTCATTTATATCTCTAAGCAATATTCGTGGAAGTAATTTTATGGTTTGACATTAATTATATGCATTTACGAGTGATTATTCAAATTTTAAACGATAATGTTCATAACATTAACGTTTTCTTATACTTAAACATAAATAAAAAAAAAAGAAAAAGTTTTTTCAAAAACCGCCATGACAGATTTCTTGAAAATTTTATAAACATTAATTTAAGAAAAAAATAATTAAAATCGGTTGAGTAGTTTCGGCTGAATGTTATTTTGAACGAAAAATCTTATTCTGCTCCACTGTGCCCCGTCAGCGCGGCGCGAAGAGGCCCGGGGCTGCGGCGGGGGCCGGATACCTCGGGCTTTACCCCCAAACCATCAGGGGAAGAGGCGGGGGGGGAACTGGTGTCCCCCCCCCCGACCTAGGGCAGATCATGCCCACAAGCCCTGCCGGGTGTGCCCACGTTAGGGTACACCCGGCGTGTTGAATCGTCCTAGGCCGACTGGGTCCGGGAGGCTCCGGAAGCATGCTGCACGCGTTCCCGGAGCCCCCCAGTCACGGACCAGGGCAGGACACCCGGAGAGGTTTTAGTGGGTATGTCTCCGCCGACACGTCGTCGGCGGGGAAGAGCCCCACATAACCAGGCCTCCCCCAAGGCCTGGGGTATGCGGTAACGCATTTCCTCTCCGTTACCAAAAAAAAAAAAAAGGTGGAGGGGCATTTCGTTACAATCTTGACATATGTTATAGAAGCAAGGATACTGAACAACTTTTCCTTATAAACAAATTGGCGCTCTCGTCTAGTTTTCGATAGAGTCCCTAGAAGTAGAGAGTCTGGACATCTCGGGGTTCCACGTGATTGTATGCACGTGATTGTGCACCTAAAATGGCAGCACCAATACGGATCCCTGTTTAATCCTCTTTAGCCAATGCGATAACAGCATACAACACGTTCAAGTGCACACAACGATAAACATACACACACATAAAGCTCACGTACATACACTGACATATTCATCACCGACATTTTAGGGGCAGATGTCCAGATTTTCTACTTCTAGGAACTCTAGTTTTCGAGATATACTTAGAGAAAGAAAAAATAATTTTTTTTAATTATTTCAGAAAATATTCATTTTAGAAGAAAATATGTCAAATAAAAAATGAAACTTATAAAAAAACTCTACAAATAAGGTTCTATACATATTTTACCTAACTCCAATATTTCAAGAGTTATAATCAAAAAATCGTTTTAAAAGAACTTTGACAAATTCAAATTTTTACATGTCGTACAGAGAACGCGTGGGCAAGAGAAGGGTTCCGCCCCTCCTCTTGCATCCCCTCCCCGTATTTTTTCTAACCTAACCCATCCCGTCTCAGTTGGTCTACTAATGACGTGGTGGGTGCGGGAGAGGGTGGGCTATAATTTCAAATATAATATCGCAACATGATCAATTAGATATCCTTGGCCAAATTACAACTAAAATAGTATTAGGTTAGGTTAGGTTAGAAAAAATACGGGAGGGGGTGCGGGGAAATGGGCTCTGTGATCGTACAGTGCCGCGGCGGCTGCGAAGCTGGCCAAACTGGGGCGGGTGGCCTTGGGGTGGGCAGCTGCGCGCGTGGAGGTGCTGAAAGCGTCTCTGCAGCGCTGCTTCCGCTGCCTGGCTCAGGGCCATACGCAACACCAGTGCCCCGGTTACACGGACCGGGCCCGGTGCTGCTTTAACTGCTGCGGGGGAGAAAGAATTTTTTCCCAGAATTTTTCATATAATTTTTTAAGAATATTTGTATTTTATAACTTACTCAAATTTTTTATACAAATTAGAACACTTTTTAGAAATACTAGAAAGTTTGTATTTTCTCAGAATTTTTTAAGCTCTAATCGTTACATTAATCATGAACTGCGAATATGTAGAAAGATAGCGACTGTTTAGTTTGAAAAATTTTCCCATTGACAGAATCAAACACGCTGGGTGTACACCCAAGAACTTTGATTCTGTCCATGGGGAAATTTTCCAAACTGAGAAGTCACCATTTTCTACATACTCGCAGTTCATGATTAATGAAACAACTAGAGCTTATTGGTTGTTACGGTAATCATAAACTGGAAGTATATAGAAAGATAGCGACTTTTCAGTTTGAAAAATTTTCCCATGGACAGAATCAAAGTTCTTGGGTGTACACCCACGGAATTTGATTCTGTCCATGGGGAAATTTTCTAAATTGAGAAGTCACCACTTTCTACATATTTATAGTTTATGATTAACGTAACGACCAATAAAATCTAGTTGTTACATTAATCATAAACTGCGAGTATGTAGAAAGTGGTGACTTCTCAATTTAGAAAATTTTCCCATGGACAGAATCAAATTCCGTGGGTGTACACCCAGCGACTTTCCGTTTGTTTTCTATTCCTGAACTCCCTGAATTAGTGTACACTTAAAATGAAATAGATAGATGTTTGAAAGTTAGCGAAAGCAAGAAGGAACGTTTCAGTGCAGTCTAGTGCAGGAATAGAAAACAAGCCTTTTGATTCTGTTTATGGGAAAATTTTCCAAATTGAGAAGTCGTTATCTTTCTACATACTCGCAGTTCATAATTTATGTAACGACTAGAGTTTATTGGTTGTTACGTTAACCATGGACTGTAAGTATTGAGAAAGGTAGTAACTTCTCAGTTTGGAAAATTTCTCCATGGACAGAATCAAAGTCGCTGGGTGTATAGTCGTGAGCTAAAAGGTTGCAACACATTTTCTTCGATGGTTTTTGGAATGTAGACTTGCTCATTGAACGGCAAACGTAATTGGTTCTTACCTGTGGATTCAACCAATTACGTTTGCCAATTGAGGAGCAAGTCTACATTCAAAAAACCATTTAAGAAAATGTGTTGCAACCTTTTAGCTCACGACTATACACCCAAGGACCTTGATTCTCTCCATGGGGAAATTTTCCAAACTGAGAAGTCACTATCTTTCTACATACTTACAGTTCATGATTAACGTAACGACCAATAAGCTCTAGTCGTTTCATTAATCATGAACTGTGAGTATGTAGAAAGTGGTGACTTCTCAGTTTGGAAAATTTCCCCATGGACAGAATCATAGTCCTTGGGTGTACAGTCGTGAGCTAAAAGGGGTGTTTACGATAACTAATCGGATCTCGAATTGGATTGAACAATGGTATTCAACGTAAGTATAGAAAATTTCCCTAGGCTAATCGGATTGACGATCTCTGTCTCAAATGTGATCCGATTGATGACGAAAGCGTGGAGACGCAGAAACATGCTTGAAAAGTAAGTCTCTTTATTTTTTTAAATAATTACACAAAAAATTAAAGATAAAGTTAAAAAGAATGATTTGAATTTAGATTTATTGTAATATTTTTTGTCTAAACACTAAATTTCGTTTAAATTTCTATTGGTAAAAATTAATTAATCTATTCTTAAGTTTGTGGTTATATCGGAAACAAATCAAAATTAATAAAACAATTATTAATTGTTAGGTACAAATTAAAGCATATAATATTTTAAGCATATCATATAAAATTCCTGTTTATTATAAACTTAGTAAAAATAACTTTGAATTCAACTACATTACACATTAATCAATATTAATTTATATGTTAAAAATCAATAATGTTTCTAAAAATGTTCTTTTTATTCTTTTCCAGATCGTAAATAAATTTCAATTTCATGAATAAATAAAAATTACTGGAATTGAAATTACTGGAAAAATGGATTTATATGAAGAGGGCATTATTGAACAATATCAATTTGTGCTAACTTAAAATTTGTAAAATCTACTTTTCTTTATTAGTTGTTTATTAGAGAGTAATAATATAAAAATGGAATATACGCATCATATATGCATACAATTATTTTAATTTTATTTATGTATATTCCGTTCTTATATTGATATTGTTCAATAATGCCCTTTTCATGTCAATCCATTTTCCAGTAATTTTTATTTATTCTTGGAGTTGAAGTTTATT
Organism: Solenopsis invicta; assembly: GCF_016802725.1. Classification (NCBI taxonomy): domain Eukaryota; kingdom Metazoa; phylum Arthropoda; class Insecta; order Hymenoptera; family Formicidae; genus Solenopsis; species Solenopsis invicta. The sequence continues at coordinate 25,219,997 of NC_052665.1, forward strand.
TACGATCGGAAAAGAATAAAAAAAATATTTTCAGAGACATTATTGATTTTTAACATATAAATTAATATTGATTAATGTATAATGTAGTTGAATAATTTCAAAGTTATTTTTACTAAGTTTATAATAAACAGGAATTCTATATGATATGCTTGAAATATTATATGCTTTAATATGTACCTAATAATTAATAATTGTTTTATTAATTTTGATTTGTTTCCGATATAACCACAAACTTATATAACCAACAAACAGAAATTTAAACGAAATCCAGTGTTTAGACAAAAAAACATTACAATAAATCTAAATTCAAATCATTCTTTTTAACTTTATCTTTGATTTTTTGTGTTATTATTTAAAAAAATAAAGAGACTTACTTTTCAAGCATGCTTCTCGGTCTCCACGCTTTCGTCATCAATCGAATTACATTTGAGACAGCAATCGTCAATCCGATTAGCCTAGGGAAATTTTCTATACCTACGTTGAGTACCATTGTTCAATCCAATACGAGATCCGATTAGTTATCGTAAACAACCAAGGTTGCAACACATTTTTTTCAATGGTTAGATGGTTCAATCATGGTGGAAGTATTACATGGTGTGTGCAAAATCCGCAAACCACGCCCCTTTTTCGCTTCGGATACCGCTCAGACCCCAGGTGTACCAACTTCGAAAAATTAAATGTTTGATAATATCAGGTTACTACAACTGTTATGATTGCATCTTTGTCCCACTCTGCTATATGTTCGTTGTGTCCTTTTCTCTGAAAGAATTGCAGTTTGTACCGTTTGTAGTACGCGTGATTTCCAAAGACGTACGTAATTCGAGAGATTTTATGTGAAATTTAGTGAAGATGGTGCGTCGGTGCATTGTAAAATAAATAAGAAGCAATACTTAAAAAATGATGAAAGGAGAAAAATTAAAAAAATGAAAAAATTATTTCCGCAACAAAAACATAATTTTTGCAACAAAAAATAAACATAGACCAACTTTTGGTGACTTAGTCAACGATTTGCGAAAATTTTTAAAGAAAGACTGATCCTGCTTCCTTTAGAGTGTTATTATCTCAACAAGACTGCATCGACTTTCGTGGTAGATGAGCAACCTATACAAGTCAAACTTCCACAAAAATTAATCAAAGTTTGTAAAATATCAATTTTACATTTACTCGCGGCATTTTGTGCAGATCGAGTAAAACGATCGCGGCTTTTCAAGCGGAACGATCTTAAGAATTTTATACATTACTCGCGGCATTTTATGCGGATTGAGTAAAAAAATCGCGACTTTTCAAACGGAGCGATCTAGGAAAAGCACTATATATAGTGCAGTTCGCGGCCTTATGGCGGATCGAACTAATTTGGGAGATAATTAACTGAGAATTCCTTAAAATTAAATTTTTGTATTTGTTTTTTCTTTTTATATATTGAAAGAGACCTTCAAAGAGTCATTTTATTGCATTTTATGTAATTTTATTTGAAGCCTTTCCAGTTTAATTTATGTTAATATATGAACAAACTTCTTCAATTATTGTAAAATATTAAAAAATATTACTTACATGCAAATCACACTCTTCCTTCTGTTCGAGGCTCTCGTACGATATTCACGTATGCGATAAAAAAAGACCGAGAGAATACAACATGATGTGCGTGCAACGAAGACAACTACATTCAGTTGTAACAACTTTGTGGAGTTAAATAAGATTGGTACACCTGGGGTCTGAACGGTCAGAAAACAAGCGAGAGGGCAAAGAATTAGAGAGAGATGCTTGCAAACTGCACACACCATGTTACTTCCACCATGGGTTCAATGCTTAATGGGTTGGATCCACAGGTAAAAACCAATGACGTTTGCCATTCGATGAGCAAGTCTACAGGCTTGTTTTCTATTTCTGCACTAGACTGCACTGGAACGTTCTTTCTTGCTTTCGTTAACTTTGAAACATCTATTTATTTCATTTTAAGTGTACATTTATTTAGAGAGTTCAGGAACAGAAAACAAACGGTACATTCCAAAAACAATTGAAGAAAATGTGTTGCAACCTTTTAGCTCACGACTATACGGGTGCATTCGTTTATGCAGTGGTTAGCGCAGTCACTGCTCTTTCATCTGCTGGTCACGTGACTTAAATTTACCGAACGGATGCCTGCTTAAATGGCTGCTCGGACCGGATTAGTCGGATATGTGCCAATAGAAAATGAGCAAATGTAATAGCGAATTCGGTTGAACTGCACTAGTGCGCACTGGTGCATATTAAAGCCGCTGTACATTTATTTAATCTCATTTAAAAAAAAAATATTAGTACGTTGAATGGTAAAATATATATTTTACGAAACAGCACAATGAAATATTGATTGAAAATTTCACAATTTAATCTGTTTATATATTAATATTAAATACCTATCCTTCATCGATTAGTGTACGGCGGTTTTAATGTGCACCAGTGTGCACTAGTGCGTACAACCGAATTTGCTATTAATTAATTAAAAACTGTTTGCAGTAAGTGTAAGTAAAGAAAATGTTTTTAATACAACTTTATATTCAAACAATTATAATGTAATTTTTTAAATTATATAAAAGATTATGTTTTTATTAAAATTATTAAATTTTAGTAATAATAAGGAATAAATATCTTACAAATATTTAATTTATAAAGTTCATTTCGAGGTTAGGTGTTTTAATTCTTTGTAAATTTTATTTTTGAGCTTATTTTATTAAAAAATTCAATTTTCAGAAATCACAATGGAAATCAATGCAATAATGGATTGTGCTATGGATCTGATCGATAGCTCATCAGACTCTGACTTATGGTCAGATAGTTCAGATGAAGAACTGCTATTGATAGATGAAACGGTATCGTTTATTTAACATTTTAAATGATTATAAAAATAATAATTAATGTATTATATGTAAAAAAGTTGTGTGTATATATGAAACATTAAAATCTTGATTATTCATAACATCCACGAATTGTGATACAGTAAATGAAGGTCCAGAGGTTGTGATAGCATTTGAAACATTGAAATCTTGACGATTCATAACATCCATAAATTATGATACAGTAAATGTAGGTCTAGAAGCTGTAATGGTATTCAAAACATTGAATGCTTGACAATTCATGGCATCTATAAAATATGATACAAAGAAATAATAGGCAGTTCGACATTTATTAAGATTACAAAAAATATACATTTATTAAGATTAAAAAAATATTACACACCAATAATGTACTCATGTATGTAAAATAACAGTAATGTACATGTATGTAAAAATAGATAAAAAAAACAAAATTTTACAGAAAGTTAGAAATTTTATGTGTTCACGTTTTTAATCTAAATTCATGAGATAGGCATTTTTAGGTTAAGCTAACTGCTAACGAGAATTAATAAATTTTTATATTATACTTATAACTTATCTTGCATTATTTTTATTTTATTGGGATCAATTTTTATCAATTTTTTCTTTTCATTGTTGAAAGCCATTTTACACAAAATGCGCGGATGCAGTCTATGGCAGTGCGGAGACAACACGGCTAGTCACATAACCAACGAGTGTTCGTTTACGCAGTACTGCAAGCAGAGCATCCAGAGCAGGACCTTGTAGATAGCTGCGCAGATGAGATGCATCCCTGCGTAAACGAACGACAAACTGCGCTGCAGTTGCTTTCGCAGACGGAGTAAACGAACAACATCTGCGGCAGTGACTGCATAAACGAACGCACCCTATAAGTATCTAGGTACTGCACAACATTGCGTACCAACGAACGCGTGGACTCTCATTGCCTATCTTTATTTCAAATTTACAATAGATAAACTTACTCAAGTTAATCAAAATGAGATTATGTTAGGTAAATTGAAGAAAAGTAGAACAAAGGAGGATAATCTCTATTGTGCAAACAACCTCCCGCCATATATAGTACATGTACAATCTGTTGACATAAATCAAAGAACTGGACTAGACTCGCTAATGGTAGGCAAACTAGTAAACAGTTTTCAAAAAAACATAAATGCTAGTAGCATCGGTTACGATAAGGTCAAAGTAGAATTTGATAAACCCAAAACTGCAAATAGTTTCACAAGATTTGAAATTCTTAAAAAGAAGAACCTTAAAGCTTATATAACCTCCTTCAAAATCTCCAGAATAGGTAAAATAAGAAAGATGCCCGTTGATATCGGCACAAGCAAAATTATACAGAATATAGAATTCCCTGCAAAAGTTTTGGATGCTATTCGAATTAAAAAAAAAAAAATAGTTGACTTGCATGAGCCCGACGACAGATTTATTTTGACAAAAACGGTCCTCTTAAAATTTCAGGGACGTTTGCCAAAAGAAATTCGCTTATATAAAAATAGATTCATAGTAGAACATTATACCCCTAAAGTACAAATTTGTTACACGTGTTACAGATTCGGACACATTAACGTTCAATGTAAGAGCCAGCTTCGGTGCTCAAAATGTGGGGAAAAAAACATTCGGGTCCAAAGGAATGCCCGAAACCGAACTTACCCCGAGCTGTATAAACTGTAAGGGAGACTATCTCCTGTCTTCTAGTTGCCCACTTTTTGCAAAACAAAAAAAAATAAATATTATAGCCGCGCAGAAGCATATTCCGCTAGCTGAGGCGAGAGCCAGGATCAAGAGCATCCACGGAGCGCCACCAGAATTTAACAAAGTAGCATCTCTCAGGGTATTTCCCCCCCTCTCTTCCTGTTCCATTCAATATCCAGCAGGGTCTCACACACGAATTCTCCCAAGGAATTTCTCCCGTATTCCTCCGTACCCTGTGCACGCAAAACAATTTTTTCGAAGTTTTAGAAGAAGTATTCGAGGGAGACGATAACCATAAAGCACATATTAACAGTTCCTACGCGGACATCGCTCGCAGACCCAGAGCCACACAGCACATCCCTAGAAGAGAACACATTCAGAGAAAAACCCACAATTCTATAAACCGCATAGTGCTATCTCAACAGAAACACAAGGTTTCCATGGACGTTTACCACTTCGTCCTGGCTGCCATTGTTTGCTTGGTTATCAGAGGCGGACCCAACTAAAAAAACAAAATGCGTGGAACAAATATTATAGTCAGCTACAAAACAGATATACTTATGGCTATGAATCAAAAAATAATATGAGTGTTCCCCCTCCTTTAAGCTTCCATAAAAAAGATAAAAATGAAATGATTAACTCTCAAACGCATAAGTGGATCTGAGAAATCTTATATGAAGTTTCGAACGCTTGCAGTGTGAAGACGAAATGAGATAGGAGGTTTGGACCAGAACAAAAAAGTTTGAAATCTCCTCTTTCGATTGGTTGATCAACTTCTTTGGTCAACTAGAATTTGAACGGTACGGCAGCAAAGTTTTGTTAAGGTCAATGCAACCCATATAGTGTGTCAATAAAACTTTTTTGTAAGTAATCTTATGTAAAGAATTGGACAAAACACGTTCAAATAGGTTCGTTTGCGTATGTTACTTTGCCTAAAGTTAAAATACTATAGTGCCGTAAGAGAGGATTTTTGCATAGGGTCCAAAATATATTATGAAGCACATCAATTTTCAATTTTAGATACCTTGAGTTTATGAAAAATATTTCATATTTGCTTTGGTACGTAAGTATATTTTTTAATAGAAATGACAGACATAATTTTTTTGAAAGTATGACTTTTTAGCTTTAAAACGCCGTATTGTAAAGTCTTTAAAAGTTTTTTGTTGCAAAGATATCATTTTTTTTTAAGTGAATTTTTAGACACCCAAAAATACCTCATATTCTCCTTGTTATATAATTCTACTTTTTAAAAGGAATGATAATACAATATTTTTTTAAAAGTATGACTCTTTAGCTTTAAAATGCCGTATTTGAAAGTCCTTAAAAGTTTTTTGTTGCAGAGATATGATTTTTTAAAGAAAAAGTGGACTTTTGAACAATTTCTAATTTTTGCTTATGGTTTTTCTTTTATAACTTAACAATAAGTCATTTTTCGGCAATATAAATTATGCAGTCACATTTCTGAGATTCTGAACTTTCATTTAAAAAAAGATTGTTGAAAAATGCTGATTAGAATCAAAGTTATAACTTCTCAAAGTTAAAAAAGTCTCCCAGATCCGAAAATGTGTTTACGTATTTTACGGGATCCGTGTGTTTAAGAGTTAACAGCGATCATCAGTTACTGAACCGTACCTACTTGCATCAACGACAGCATTATAGTACCACAACGAATAGCAACAATCTACAGTGCAAACCGCACAAAAACAAAATTTTCTATATACGTAGACAAGATCTACCTAACGAATCTAAAGAAATAAACAATAACGAGAAAAACGAAAACATGTTCTTAGAAACTCTGAAAACAATAGTTATCCTTATAACCCAATTAACATAAAGTATTCCCTCATCTCAACGCAATTTGAAAGTTAAAAATAGATTAGAGGAAATTTGTGAGGCACTTAAAACCTTGAACAGCAATTAGATAAAATGGAATAGAAAAGAGAAAAAAAGAAACAAAAGATGGATGGTACATAGCGTCAATTCAGAGGAAACAAGCCACTTAACATCATATTCTGGAACTGCAGAGGAGTTTTCCCAAGAACAAAAGAGATAGAAAAAATATGTGAAACTTATATCTTATTTATTTTTAAAACACTGTTATCTCCGTATGCAAATTTTGGCATTCAAAGATTTTCAATTTTAAGAGAAGACGTGGACGGCCCTGGTAAAAGAGGAACGGCCGTTCTGATTAAAGATAACGTTGCGTTCTCCGAAACAACAATTGACTTACACGATTCATCAATTCTTGCATTGAAACTCAAACTTAAACATAAAGACATACAACTGATTGGAATATATAGACATCCCAACACTCTCTCGTCAATAGGGGCGCTGGATAGTGTACTGGCACTTTTAAAAAAAATACTCCTTCTCTAACGCAGGAGAAGATTTTGCGCATCATGCCCTCTGGAATTCCAGAACGAGCAATTCTACAAGTAGATATATAGCCGAGATCATTGAAAAAAAGAGGTTTGATTAGTTTCACTCCTCCAAAGCCAACTTTTCTAGCAAATCCAAGATCCATCTTCTCAATTATTGACTTAGTCATAGCATCCCTCGAAATCGCCACCATTTGTGAATGCGTGACCTTTGAAGAAACTCTTGGCAGTGACCGTTACCCGCTAGTAGTCCAAATTAATGCGTCAGTAGAGAAAATTAAGATCTTTTCCAATAGAATTAATCTTAATCAAGAAGAATGGAGCCAAGTGGCTCAGCAACTACTCCTAGAGAAGAATATTCTTAGGGAAATAACGGCAATCTCAGACAACTCACCAACAATACAATACAACCGATTCTTCAAGGAAATCATGGATACCATTTATAACATCTTCCCTTCCAAAAGAGAGAGAATAAAATCCAGAGTGGCAAGTGATGTGCCAGTGTAGACGCACCATCGGCTCCATGGTGGACAAACAAATACCAAGAGGCCCTCAACAGAAGAAAAACGCTAGGTAGAATTTACAAAAATCAACTCACCATCGAAAACTTCAGGCTATATAATGAAGAATCCAGAAAAACCAAGAAGATATTAAGAAAAGAAAAGAAGAATGGCTGGAAAAATTTCTGCGCAACTCTAGACTCACATACTTCACTCCCTCAGATATGGGAAATGATCAAAAAATTCAGAAATCGTAAGTTGTCTTCCTCCAATGCAAGCAAAAAGTCCACAGGTAGCTGTGTTCCAAGACTCACAGATTTATGAAGCAATTGGAAAAATGTGCTCCAAGCTGTTCTCTCTCGGAAGAAATTACTTTGGACCTGAGTAGTTGGGATGTAGATACAAATGCTTAAACAAATAAATGGATGGACTCGCCATTCTTGCAAAGAGAACTTGAGGTTGCTTTACAAACAGCTAAAGCCAAATCCAGCCCGAGGATAGAATTAGATACAAGACGCTACAAATACTACCAGAGAGACTTGAGGAGTTATCATGGTGGAAGGGATAGCATGGTGTGTGCAGTTCGGCTAAACCACGCCCACTTTTACTCTGCAAGGGCTACAATGTACCAGACAGCCAACTGTGAAAAGTAAAATTATTTAGTGTCAGCCTGTTGGTATGCTGGATCTACCTTCTTTGTTTCAGACATGTTAGTTTCTCTTTCTATCCTTGCATGTATATTTCCATGGCTCGATTTACATACGTCAGAAGGAAGGTGTGATTTGCATGTAAGTGATATTTTTTAATATTTTACAATTGAACAAGTTTGTTGTTATATCAAAATTAACTATTAAATTGGAAAGGCTTAACAATAAGACAAGCAAATACAGTTATTTTTGCTCAGTTAAATTCTGAGCGTTCTCATTATTGTATAGATTTTTAGCAATAAAAAGTAAATAGATAAAAAATAAATAAGTAAATAAATAAATAAATAAAAAATAAAAAGATAATAAAATTAAACCTAAAAAACATGTAAAAATATAATATTACGAAAAGCCTTGTAGTCATTAAAAAAAAATATATATTAACAATAGACGCCATAAAGCAGATATGGATGGGGCGCGTGTATAGCGATATAGATATTTTTAGTTTATTTCTGAAAAATGTGTCTTTGAACTATAACTTTACCATACATGTTTGAATTTGTTGTTAAATATGCTATAAGTTTTGATATAAAATAAATTTTAAATTTTTCAGAAATTTAGAAGAGAAGGAAAATTTCGAGAAAAATGACATTTTTAAAAAACCTAAACAAAGTGTCATAAAATACATAGAAATATATAAAACTTTTATTTGAAACTTTTTTTTATATTTTTTACCATTTTGACGGTATTACTTCAAAAATGAAAAAATCAATTTATTTCAAGAGCGTGTTTCATCCTCTTGACAATCATGTGGGCGCGTTGTAATACATATAAAAATACGTGTCCCATATTTTTATCTGTATTACAACATATTAAAAGCTTATCAATTTCTTGCAAACTCTTACGCTGTTTCCTATTTCTTTCACACGTGTTCTCGCGATGAAGAGGAAATGGAGGAAACTAACCGAATGAACCGAATCTTCGATCAAAAATTAGTGTAACACTTCATGTGCATAACTGTTCCCGATAGAAAGAGAAGCAGATACTTGAATAAGTGCATGAAACAAGAACAGATGACTCGGCATACCAACAGGCTGACGCTAAATAATTTTGCTTTTCACAGTTGGCTGTCTGATACATAATAACCCACCGATAGACGAAGAGGGCAAATTTTTAGAGAGAGAGACACGCGCGAACTGCACACACCATGTTATTCTTCCACCATGGGAGTTATTCCTTATAATCGTAAACAATCTATTCAATAGTGGAGTTTTTTCGAAAGACTGGACACATTCTCTCGTATATCTGATTCCCAAACCACAGGACAGAAGAGTGAGGCCGATAGCTTTGACCTCTTGCCTACTGAAAACAGTAGAAAAGATGATATTAAACAGTGGTTAATTGAATCGAATGTTATCCTGCTGGAATATCAATTCGGCTTTTGTATGTCTAGATTCTGCTTAGACAACCTCACGATTCTAACAGCGGAAATTCACCTTGCATTCATTAAAAGAAAAACTGCGGCTGCAATATTTGTCGACGTTAAAAATGCCTTCAACAATGTACTTCCTCATTTACTAATTAAAGAATTGAGAAAGATAGATATCCCGGCTAAAACCTGCAAATTCATAGAAAAACTCGTAAAAGAAAAAAAATTTAATTTGTCATTCAAGGTCGCCTAACAGAACAAGACATCCAAAAAAGGCATCCCGCAGGGCACCATCCTTAGTCCAATCCTGTTGAATTTATACCTAAACTTAAAAATATATTTAATGTACACATTAAATTTTTACAATTTGCTGATGACATCGTCATACATGGGCGGATCCCAATAGTGCACGGGACCGATAGCCCACCACCACTCACAGCGGCCGATGCCTAGAGTTTTTCCGTTGGTTGGTGGTAAGGCTAGATAACTATTGATTAATAATTCATTTAATTTTGTTTGTTTTATATTGCATAATTTTGTTCAGGTATAAATTTTAATTTTGCGCGTACGCGACCCCGCCGCGTCGAATAGAGACTGCGCGCCCTCCCTTAGATCGCTTACGCGACTCTTACACAAGCAACCGTTCACACACACTTACTTACACTCTACCATAAGTCTCGATGTACCACGTTTTCACTCGTGCCTCGAAAGAAATAATTTTGGTAAAAACAAATACTCGCAATTCACTGAGGGCTAACAAGTACGCTCTCCTAACTATTTTTTTGGCGCCCAACGTGGGGCGCGAGTGGAATCACTGGGATTCGTAAAAGCATTGGAGGATTCGCAAGCAAAATTGTAGCAACCGTTACATAACCTCGCATCGTAGAATTGCATAACGGCATGATGGCAGAGTTGAGAAGGTTGAAGGCCACACGCGCTCAACTGAAAGGCCAGGTAACTCGAGTCAATTCATTCCTGACAGGAAATCAAGAATAACTTGTGAGCAAACACAAGCGCGATTGGACAAGCTGCAAGAGCTGTGGCTCGCGTTCAATGAGAATCAGACGCAGATCGAAATCCTCAAGGCAGGAGAGGATGGAGATGTGGAAGCAGTAGCACAACTAGAACTCGCAGAACGAGAGATTTTCGAGTGGGCATATTACAGAGCAGTGGATGAGGCTCGCGCGATAATAGCGGCGAACCAGGCGGCTGTGCAACTAGCAGCACCGCTATTGCAAGACGCACGACACAATTAGAGAATATACACAATTCATGGACAAATATTTGCAGAAAGGCCACATAGAGTTAGTGCCATTAAACACAATAGAAGAGAAGAATGCGTGCTTCATTACACATCAACCAGTGTTGAGACCTGACAACATTACGACAAAACTCAAATTCGTATTCGATGCCTCCGCAAGGACGGACAACAACAACTCATTAAACAATTTGCTAATGGCTGGACCTAATTTACAGGCTGAGTTGTTACATATTCTCTTAAGATTTCGTATTTACAATTTTGTCATTACAGGTGACATTGCTATAATGTTTCGTCAGATAACTGTTGCGAAAGCGGATCGTAGTCTGCAGCTTTGGAGAAAGAAAGAAGAAGGGTCATTGGAAGCATTTTCGTTGAACACCGTAACATATGGAACTAAGTGCGCTCCATTTTGGCAATGCGCTGCTTGAAACAGTTGGCAGAAGAGAACGGCGATCAAGGGGGGGGGGGGGTTCCCATTGGCTCAAAGGGCGTTAGTATCGGACTTCTACATGGATGATGTTCTAACTGGCAGCGACAAATTGGAAGAGGCCATCAGCTTGCAAAGACAGCTTACTGATCTGCTGGCAAAAGGTCAGTTTCCCTTAAGGAAATGGCGATCAAACGATGATCGAATTTTAAAGCATTTGGCGCAAGAAGGCATAACCGAAGAGTTGTTAGTAATACACAAGAAATATACATGCGCCATTGAAAACATTAGGAGTTTTATGGAACCATCGAGAGGATGTTCTACAATACAACGTGAGAGAGACAACATCAAGTCGTATAACAAAACGCAGCGTACTTTCTGAAATATCGCAAACATACGATCCATTAGGATTACTTGGGCCTGTCATGATCGTTGCAAAAATCATGATGCAGCGATTGTAAACGCTCAACTTGCAATGGGATGAAAGCCTGCCGCAAGAACTTCATAGTAAATGGAAAAATTATCAAGCATCGTGGGATCAGCTCCGCAATTTGAAGATACCTCGTCAGATTAAAGACAGGGATACCACATTAAGGATCATCATACATGGCTTCAGTGATGCATCGGAGCGTGCGTACGGAGCATGTTTGTATGCAGTGACTCGCACTTTAGATGGTAAATTTCAATCGCAGCTGCTCTGCGCCAAGTCGAGAGTAGTCCCGTTGAAAGTCATAACAATCGCTAAGTTAGAATTGTGTGCCGCATTGTTGCTAGCTAAGCTGTACAAGACAGTGCAAGAAGCTCTTGGAAATAAAATAGCAGACGTACAATTTTGGAGCGACTCAACCATTGTATTAGGTTGGATTCGCACGTGCCCTAGCACCTTAAAAACATTTGTAGCGAACAGGGTTTCGCAAATACAAACTCTCGGATCGCAACATGTTTGGCATCATGTGCCTTCAGCAGAAAATCCTGCGGATATTTTATCCAAGGGAACAACAATTGAAGAACTACAGACTAATCGATTATGGTGGCATGGCCCGTAGTGGCTGCAAGAAGAGAATTCATGGCCTGAGCAACCAAGCAGTGTGAAGGAGTTATCAGAGAAGAAAACTGTAGTCAGTTTCGTGACAACGATTCAAGCCTCAGAAGTGTTACCTTCAGTCTCAACATTCAAGCGGCTGATTCGAATTGTTGCATATTGTTATCGATTTGGAGCTCGATGTAAATCAAAGGTCGAAACCGGAGCATTGACAGTAGCAGAGCTTACAAAAGCAGAAGCAGCAGTTGTGAGAGTAGTTCAGAGGGAGGTTTTCGCTCAAGAATACAGAGATTTACAGAAAGGTCAACAAGTCAAAATTAACAGTCAATTAGCAGCATTGGATCCTTTCTTAGACAGCAAAGATCTCATATGTGTTGGAGGTCGGTTGCAGCATTCAAAGCTAACGGAGGAAACGAAGCATCCGATAGTGTTGCCATCAAAGCATCAAGTTACCAGATTAATTTGCAAAGATGAACACGTGCGTTTACATCATTGTGGAGCAGAGTAGTTGTTGGCATTAGTTCGACAGAAATACTGGGTTCTTTCGGGAAGAAAAGTGGCTCGGAAGACGACCTGCTCTTGTGTACATTGTTTTCGATGACGACCAAGTAGCCTGCAAGTCAAAATGGGCAATTTGCCTGAGGCAAGAGTCGCTAATTACGTTCGTCCCTTTGCCATAACCCGAGTGGATTATGCCGGCCTTATCAAGATCAAAGAGGGTAGGCGTCGTAGGAGAGTACATAGTTCCAAGGCCTACATAGCATTGTTCATCTGCTTCCACACTAAAGCAGTGCACCTAGAGTTAGTGACAGATCTAACGACTGAATCATTTTTGTCTGCTTTGCGTCGGTTCACAGGGCGCAGGGGCAATTGTTCGCAACTGCATTCGGATAATGCAACAAATTTTGTCGGAGCAGAGAGAGAGCTTCGAGAGATCTACAACTTCCTTCGAGAGCAGAATGAAGTAATACAAACGGAGCTCGCGAATCAAAAAATCGAGTGGTACTTCATACCGCCGAGAGCACCTAATTTCGGAGGACTCTGGGAGTCAAACATAAAAAGCATGAAGAAACATTTCTACGTCGTGACCAAAGGACTCACGTTGACATTTGAAGAGTGCTACACTTTACTGGTAGGAATTGAAGCTGTCCTGAATTCAAGCTTACTCCTATATCCAACGACGTTAGAGACGTTAAAGACTTGTCAGTCCTAACTCCATCGCATTTCTTGATTGGAGAACGTTTATCACAACCAGTGGAAAGAGACTATTTACAAGAGCCAGATAACAGACTAAAGATTTGGCAACATTTACAAAAGGTTCGTCAAGATTTTTGGCAAAGAGAGTACCTGGTGGAGTTGCAACGCAGGAACAAGTGGATAAACGGCAGAGAGAATTTGCAACCAGGTGTCCTAGTCTTGTTGAAGAAAGATAATCTGCCGCCTTTGCAGTGGGCTCTGGGAAGAGTTACTAAGGTTCATCCAACTACCAACAATGTCGTTCGTGTCGTCACAGTACAGACGGCCAGTGGGAAATTCAAGAGAGCAGCAAGGAATTTATGCCCTCTACCTTATGAACACTGTATAAATTGACACATAAATTCACACAACATAACATATACCCAACACGCGATAAGGTTTGAAAGGGAGCCTTTCAAGGCGGGCGGGATTGGTAAGGCTAGATAACTATTGATTAATAATTCATTTAATTTTGTTTGTTTTATATTGCATAATTTTGTTCAGGTATAAATTTTAATTTTGCGCGTACGCGACCCCGCCGCGTCGAATAGAGACTGCGCGCCCTCTCTTAGATCGCTTACGCGACTCTTACACAAGCAACCGTTCACACACACACTTACTTACACTCTAAGCCTTGATGTACCACGTTTTCACTCGTGCCTCGAAATAAATAATTTTGGTAAAAACAAATACTCGCAATTCACTGAGAGCTAACAGGTACGCTCTCCTAACCAGTTGGGTTAGATAAGTCAAGATGATTGGTTCGTGGGCTATCGGATCCCGTCCGTCATATATACTATCTTACTCTGAAGAACAGGCCACTCGTGATATAGAAAACTCTTTAAACGATTGCAATAAATTTTTAAATAATCTTGGATTAGAAATTTCTCCTCAAAAAACAAAATTTGTCATTATTCATAACAAATGCTCTAATTTCAGACAGTTAAGCTGTACCCCCTACGATAAAATCAACGGTCATGTTATACAAACGGAAGAATTCGTTAAATTCTTAGGTATCACTCTAGACTTTTCTCTCAGAAGGGACAAGCATATTGATTACTTAGTCAATAGAACGAAGAAAACAACTCAAGTCATTAAGGCAGTGAGAGGGGCCTGGTGGGGCTCTCACCCTTAGTTACTAACAATTTATCGTGCTTTTCTTAGAGGCTTTTACGGTTCGCATATCTTCGAGTTAAGCAACGCAAAATACTCAAGCCAATTGAGAATGGTACAAAATAGCACTATCAGAGCAGCATCAAATTTCCACGCCGATCCCCATAATGTTCACAGAAGCTAGAGAACCACAAATGAAATATCATTTCAGATTCCTGGCTTCCAAATATATAATCAAATATCTATCAATTAACCCTCACCCAATCTCTCAGAAACTTTACACTGTTAGATTTAGCTAATAAATCTACACAAGTCATGAAATAAATGACAAAACAATTTCCATTACTTACTATTTTCAATCAATATTTAATGTACAGGAGGATTATCTTCAGATCTACATTAATTCCCAAATTCATGTATGAATATCATGCATCCTTACAGGCACCTCACGTTATTAATACCACTCGGAAATTCTTAAATGAACTAGATAATAACTCAAAAAGTAAGGCGGACGAGATATTTGAGAAACATCACGTGGAGTATATCAAAGACTCTTTAGTAATCTATACGGATGGTTCTAAGCTAGACAAGGGATTCTACGTAGGGGCATCTTGTTATTCTTCTTAAATTCCAATAAAATTTAAATTTAAATTATCCTTTTATGCATCTATTTTTTCGGCGGAGGCGGCCCTGAGGAAGCGAATCTTCATTTAAAGTGCCATATTCTGACCTCTTCTACCTCCCTCGCAATAAATTAAAAATTGAGACTGAAAAATACTTCCATGAATCCAAAGTAGGAATCGAGTTCTCTCAAAAAATATAAAAAAAAAGAAAAAATCTTGGTTCTACAATGTACAATGCAATAGGGAAGCTGTAGTTAAAATATCTAGACTAAGGCGAATCACTACTATTTGAATCATAATTTATATCGTAAAAATATGCTTGAAAATCCCTTATGCCAATTCGGACACCTAATATAAGATATTGTGCACGTTATTTTTGAATGTATCGACTTCTCAGAAAGGGCAGACAAATTACGTAGGACTATACACGCTCAATTTGAGCAAGAATCTAATCCTTTACAAAGCCTTTATTTAGCTCTTGCTAATCCAGATGAAAAAATCTGTCGTTTCTTTAATGCTTTCTCTAAGGCTTGTAAATTACAATTTTAAACGTAAACCGCGGCGTGAAAGGAAGGCGAGGCAGGGGACACTCCCTAACGCTTGCATGTCATCTGATTCCTCCCCTGCCCTCTTTCACCCTCCTGCTCCGATTTTCTCACATCCCCTCCAATCCTATGTTGTGATTTTGATCGCACAAAGTCGGACCTAGGCCCGATTGACGCCAGGGAGGTGGGTAAGGACCGGCAAAAAGAGACTTACGACAGGCGGAGTCCGTGTGTAGAGAAGTGTTTATTCTGATACAGTCTGATATCGCTCACGAGCGCTAGCTCGTGTTACAACGTTATGTGTCGCGTGAGGCGGTGATATGCGTTAATAGGCATGGATGGAGAGTAGTCACTGATTTTTCGTAGGTGTAGCTCTCAAAACGATGGACGTCTTCTCGTATGTGGCATGGATAGATGTATGGCGTTCGGACACTTGGTTATCATTACTCTGCCGCTCGATTGTCGGGCGGTCTTCTTATACTAAAGTGATTGCGCTAAGCCGCTGTTTGGCGTAATTACTTCTGCTTGGTCAGCGTCCTCGTGACACAATTTTGGCAATGCCCGTTGGGTTTTCGGGTTTCTGTGCTTTCTGATTGTTTCATCATGTCACAAAAATGCTTAGCAAGTGTTTTAATTCGGGGCATGGTGACCTGTTTACGGTTGCCATGCGCCGAGTTATAGCTTAACTATAACATCTATATTGAATACGTCATACAACTTCATATCATTTATGGCCACGAATGAAGTATCAAAGTATGGGCTTGCTTAGCAAAAGTCTCTAAATAGTTAGTGATTATTTGTACATTTAAAACAAATAAACTCAAAGTAAGATTCTGGCTGTGTTGGAGCTCCGCATGGAGCTTGAAGCCAATTAATATAGAAAAGAAGGAAGAAAGGAAGAAAAGCAAGCTGCCAAGTGTCTTGGCCAGCGACCAAGATCCCTGTCGCTAAGAGGAACATAACTTTCTCATCCGGCAGCAACAACTTCGCCGGGACCACCGTATTTGGGGTCTTGGGCCAAGATTACTTGGCATCTCCAGACGCGCCCAAAATTACTTGGCACTTGACGCGCCTCCAGACTTTTGCAGGACGTTACATCGCCTGCTACATACACGTGGGCAATTGATCGCGCACTTGCTAGCCTGCGGACCGCGCAGTGAGCCCCGCCCACTGTACGCCTTGCTCACGAAATTCACGACCATCAACCGCGCCCGCAACGACTCGATTCCCGCACGTAGCGACATCGCGACCGCGCAACTGTAAATAGTAACTAACGTTGTATTGTACAAATCCGCGCCTTATATTCATTGTATGCCTGTCACATTATCGTTCCGTAATCCGTCTGCTTAATTCCGAAATTGATTGTTTGTTTATTGGTTTTGTTTTATATAATTAAATAAATCTATGTTTAATTAGTAGAAACACCAAAGCGTCCGCATTTATGCCTTTCCCTTCTCCCGTTGAAACTATTTTCGCGGCACCGTTATCGACAAGCTGATCCGCGAGCGGAAAGTCAGTATATTTCAACATATATATTTAATAAATGTTGAATCAATATTGAACAATGTTCTCGAATATTAAATTGCAATGTTTGCAAAACATTCAACAAAAATTGGACATTTCTAGAATGTTTCAATCAATGAAATTACATTTTGTTATAACATTAATGCATGTTATAATCAGAGTCTGGATTTTAGTGGCGTTTTTTCCCTCTCCTAGCGCCGCACGTCACGAGAAGCAGGGCCGCATGCGATATTGCATTTGCTACGCTGGACTGCTACCAACATAGTCGGCCCTGCTTCTCGTGGCGCTCGAAAAGCGACATCGAGATCCGGACTCTGGTTATAATTCAATGTTTGCATGGATATGCTCATTCTTGTATTCAGTAAAAAGTTATTATCTGCTTTAATATTTGTACATCACAGATACTATTGACATGATTGAAAAGAACGTATAACATGTTTTATTCAATAATAAACAGAAAATTCGTAATTATTTACAACCACATATTTGTAATTGAAAAAGTATACACACAAGTATGCACTTCTGTGTGAAATTGACAGACATCCAAATTACACTTAGAGAAATTAGCTGTAAATATACATTTAGAATATTCAATTAATAACCATGATAAAATTCCTTTTTAATACTTTAATATATATATATATATACACACACAAACACACACAAACAAACGTGTATGTGTGTGTATGTACACAAAATTTTATCTCTTAATAACGTTCATGAAAATAATATCTCCAGATCATCCATGTCTGACAAAGAAAAATCATCAGATAAATCATGAATGTCGACGTTGGGATCATAATCCACGCTATCATCACCGGAATCATCTGCATCTCCACCGTCTTCATCGTCGCCGTCATCGTCATCATTATTTTCTCTGTCATTTTGATCATTATCATCACCATCCTCTGCGCCAGCATCTGCATTATCACCATCTGTTTTAAAAATATGCAAATAAATTCCAATTTCTTGAACGTTACAACTTAATATACAAGTTTTATCATTTTGTAATTTAATTTAAAGATTATTTAAATAAGGAAATGTTTATAACGGCTGAAGAAAATTTAAAACTAAAACGTTTTGTAAATTAATACTATTATATAATATAACTAAAAAGTTAATAACTTTTTAGCTATATTATATAATAGTATTAATTTACAAAACGTTTTAGTTTTGTATATATATATATATATATATATACACAATATATATAGCTAATTTCTCTCTCTCTCTCTCTCTCTCTCTCTCTCTCTATATATATATATATATATATATATATATATATATATATACGCACGCACGCACGCACGCACGCACGCACGCACGCACGCACGCACGCACGCACGCACGCACGCACGCACGCACGCACGCACGCACGCACGCACATATGTGTATACATATATGTATAAATATGTGTGTGTGTGTGTGTGTGTGTGTGTGTGTATATTAATATATAAACATATAAAATCATTATTTCATTTACTAATAAATGAAAATGAATAAGATAAATATAAACTGAATGCTATATATTTGTGTATTTTAAATTACTAAAGTATTAATAGATACATTGTTAATTTACAAATATATAAAATTTATTTTATAACTCGTGTTTAATACTTGTAAAACAAAGATTCTTAATAAGTAATACAATAATATTCATTCTTTTACCATCTGCATTATTATCATCAGACGCGTCATCTTCGCTAGCATCAAGATCATCTTCTTCGTCATCCTCGTCAGCTTCATCCTCATCATCTCTTCGTCTTCCAACATCGTACAGTCTAACGCACGATTCCTGTATACTAGAGAATTCGCCCATATTTTCCACTATGGCGATTTGAGTGTCATATTTGTTGCAAGCAAGTCCATAAATTCCTCTTTTCACATCGCAAGTTGCTAAAAATATTATTATATATATATAGATATACATATATTATAAAATAAAATAGATAATATACTCGTATTCGATCAATAATGTGAAAACACAATATAAACGAAATGCCTTAATTAGATCATAGCTAAATCTTAGTGCTGATATTTCCGTATAATTTTACATATCTTTTCAAAACCACTAAAGTGCGCACCGAATAGATTGATATGATCAAAAATCTACTCGACATGCAGTTTAGTAAATTGGAAACGTATGTAATTCACACGAATGGAATATTACCTTGACCCTAATTTTCACAACAAATTTTTCACTTTTTTTTGGGGTGGGAAAATTGTAAAGATGCACTTACAACTTAGCATCGGTATTATTAAATTTGATTTTCAATTTTAATTATGTTTCATTTTCAAATGCTGTGTTTGAAACCGAAAGTAATGACACAGTTCGATATGAATTGAAACATATGAAACATTATTTTAGCACCAAGACCTTACTATGACTGTCTGGATCTATCTCTATTGTAATTTCACGTACATGTATTTTTCACATGATATACAATCAGCGCTAGGGCATAAAAAAATATGATTTACAAAGGCGGAAAGTTGAAAATATCAAAAACAAACATTTATTTCATTTGCACCAATATAATATTATCTTTTAAATAGTAATAACACATTTCTAGTATTATAAAACAATGTATTGCTCTCTTACCAATATTACTATAATCTAAAGCATCTAGAGTCTTGAAAGAAGTTGCATAATGAGAATCGTTTTCGTTGTCTTGATCTAAAGAGACTGCATATATGATATTATTGATCGGCGAGAAGATCACTTCCATTTCATCGAGAGTGGGAACTGTCTTGAGTAAGTGAAACGTTCTCAAGTCCCATACTTCAGTATTAGATACAACTTCAGTCCCATTTGGATGGAAAACTCCATTTAATGTTTGATTTAATTTGTCGAATTTATGAATTTCTTTGCCTGAATTAACGTCCCATAATATACCATCACTAAGTACTAATTCATCATTCATACTAAAAGTTGCACGATTTTTAGTATATTGATTTGAGATTGATGGCGTTAAGGTTGTCAATAATTTTCCAGTTCCTATGTCATATATCTGTAACAGAAATTATGTAAAACAATCTTTCAAGATACACTGGGCAACAACATTATTGCAACACTTATTTATACCAAAATTTTGCACAACTTTAAATAATAATAACTTTGTTAAAAATTATCGTACTTAAAAATTTTTTTTTTAAGTTTAAAGTCTCTACTTTAACCCTTAAACACACCGATCCTGTAAAATACGGAAACACATTTTTGGGTATGGGAGACTTTTTCAACTTTGAGAAGCTATAACTTTGATTATAATCAATATTTTTCTACGATTTTTTTTTTAACAAAAGTTCAAAATCTCAAAAGTGTGACTGCACAATTGGCATTGCCAAAAAACAATTTATTGTGAAGTTATAAAAAAAAACTATTAAGCAAAAATGAGAAATTGGTCAAAACTCCACTTTTCCTTCAAAAAATCATATCTTCGCAACAAAAAACGTTTAAGGACTTTCAAATATGGCGTTTTAAAGTTAAAGAGTCACACCTTCAAAATAAAATTTGGCAAAGTCATTCTTTTTAAAAAGTATAATTATGTAACATGGAGAGTATAAGGTATTTTTAGGCATCTAAAAATCCACTTTAAAAAAAAAAATCATATCTTTGCTTTAAAAAACTTTGAAGAACTTTACAATACGGCGTTTTAAAGCTAAAGATTCATATTTTCAAAAAAAAATTATATCATTGTCATTTCTATTAAAAAATGTACTTATATAACAAGGCAAATATGAGGTATTTTTGATTAAATCGTGTTTACAATTGAAAATTGATGTGTTTTATGGTATTAGGAGTATAAATAAGTTTCCGCCGTTTCACAAAAAATAGCGCCACTAGTATGTTATGGTTGAAATTGTCTGTTGTAAAACGTTATATCGTAAGATTGGACATCTGGCAACAACATAACCTTAAAATATTAGCAATTTTGTATCAGCATCATATATCTTTTTTCGTGCGAAAATGTCGAGTTTTGAGCCGAATAAGCGTCATTTGCGGGAGCTTTTGATTTACTTCTTTAATTTGAAGAAATCTGCAGCCGAGGCGCATCGATTGCTTGTAGAAGCATATGGTGAGGCTGCCTTAAGTGAGAGAAGTTGCCGTGAGTGGTTTCACAAGTTTAAGAACGGTGAATTTGACGTCGAAGACAAAGAACGTAGCGGAAGGCCGAAAGTGTACAAAGACGCGGAATTGGAAACATTATTAGATGAAGATTCGTGCCAAACGCAAGAAGCACTTGCACTTACATTAGGAGTGACTCAACCAGCAATTTCACATCGCTTAAAATTATAGGGAATGATTCAAAAACAAGGAAACTGGGTTCCATATAAACTGAAGCCGAGAAACGTTGAACGCCGATTTTTCACATGTGAAATGCTGCTTGGCAGGCATAAACAAAAGGGTTTTTTGTATCGTATAGTCACTGGTGATGAAAAATGGATCCACTACGATAACCCAAAGAAGAAGAAATCATGGGGATCACCTGGCCATGCTTCAACATCGACAGCCAAGCCGAACATTCATGGAAAAAAGCTCATGTTGTGTATTTGGTGGGATCAGCTTGGTGTCGTGTATTATGAGTTGCTCAAACCGAATGAAATCATTACTGGGGCTCTCTACCGAACACAATTGATGAGATTGAGCCGAGTACTGAAGGAAAAACGTGCCCACTACTACTCCAGACACGAAAAAGTTATTCTTCTGCATGATAATGCTCGTCCACATGTTGCGGCGCCGGTCAAAACCTACCTGGAAACACTCAATTGGGAAGTTTTATCCCTCCCGCCGTATTCACCAGACATTGCTCCTTCTGATTACTACCTGTTTCGATCAATGGCGCATGGCCTGTCTAAGTAACACTTCACATCATATGAAGATACAAAAAATTGGGTCGATTTGTGGATAGCTTCAAAAGATGAAGCATTCTTCCGACGCAGTATCTGTATGCTGCCAGAAAGATGGGAAAAAGTAGTGGCTAGCGATGGACAATACTTCGAATAAAACATTAGGTACCGTTCTTTCACAATAAATGCCCAATTTTTGATAAAAAACGGCGGAAACTTATTTATACTCCTAATATATTTCGGAAAAACTCTCTTTTCTACAGCATTTTATAGTATTCCAACTTTAGACAGAGTATATGCGAGTAACATCCGCAAATCGACCTGTTCGAACGTATTATGTCCAGCTTTTTTATGTAAAATACTCACAAAAAAAGTTTTACTTACACACTATATGGG